>NW_018020904.1:111638-119046 GCF_002006095.1 Pseudomyrmex gracilis | reverse complement strand
AATCTTTTTTAAATATTTAACATTGATAGTTATCATTACTAGAAATACAAACATATATACATTTGTTTCATGTAGTTTTGTAACATTTATTTAACTAAAACTTTATAATTATGAACAAATACACAAATAGGAAACTTATAATTTATATTTATAATTTGAGATGGACACAAACTGAGGGCTCACAATTAGAGACTAGCACACAAACTAGAGGCACATAATTTGGAATAGGCACACAAATTGGGAGCACACAATTTGGCGCTGGCACACAAACTGGGGGNACAGAAAAATGTTCAATGCCTATCGAAAGGGCACATAAATAGGGACAAAAAGTCTTCTTTAATTTTAATTAAAATTAATTAAATATATTAATATTTTGGGCTAATACACATCTTATTGTCAAAAGAAGAGTTTAAAGAATCGATATAAATTTTGAGCAAGCTCATTTGAAGTCAGTTAATTGAGTATTTATTCAAAAAAGAGAGCACGCTTGCTTAACAGCACACTAATAGGGACAGTTACCCTAAGTTATTCCAAGAGGGCCGAGAAAATGTTAACGATGAACCTCGCTCTGGACGCCCCAGCACGTCAAAAATCGACGAAAATGTTCAGAAAGTGAAAGAAATTGTGTTGAAAAATCGTCGAATCACGATTAGAGAAGTAGCTGATGATCTTAACATATCGTTTGGCTCATGCCAATCAATTTTAACGGATGTTTTGGATATGACACGTGTGTCAGCGAAACTCGTTCCAAAACTGCTTAATTTTGATCAGAAGCAGCATCGCATGAACATCGCCCAAGACATGTTGAACGACGTCAATGATGATCCTAATCTGCTCAAAAGAGTTATAACTGGTGACGAATCATGGATATATGGTTATGACGTCGAAACCAAAGCCCAATCATCCCAATGGAAGAGCCCAGGAGAGCCAAGACCGAAAAAGGCACGCCAAGTTCGTTCGAATGTGAAGATTTTGCTCACAGTGTTCTTTGATTACCATAGCGTTGTGCATCAAGAATTCCTACCACAAGGTCGTACGGTAAACAAGGAGTATTACCTTGAGGTTATGCGGCGTTTGCGTGAATCAATAAGAAAAAAACGGCCGGAAGTGTGGAAAGAAAATTCATGGATTTTGCACCATGATAATGCACCTGCGCACACGTCGTTACTAGCGAGTAGTTTTTTGGCCACAAACAATACTACCATCATGCCTCAGCCACCGTATTCACCAGACTTGGCCCCCTGCGACTTTTTCATCTTCCCAAAATTGAAAAGGCCCATGAAAGGACGAAGATTTGCGACGATTGAGGAGATTAAGGCAATTTAAAATAAAATAAAATATTAACATTAACTGCATCGCTGGAGGAGCTCAAGGCAATACCCAAAAGTGCATTTCAGAAGTGTTTTGACGACTGGAAAAAGCGCTGGCACAAGTGCATTGTATCAGAGGGGGATTATTTTGAAGGGGATAACATAATTTTTGATAAATAAATGAATATTTTTTTATAAAAATGAAAAGTCACCTTTTTTTTTTATCACACCTCGTATAGTAGCAAAAGGAGTTCTAGACAATTTGAGTCACGTGACGCTTTGCTGCCGCAGCATGCTGCATATATGAAAAGGTACCTTAAGAGTTTGACTTATCGATCTCTCGTATGGGAAATTGCTTCCGTCGGGAGTGAGAAAATGTTAGTACTCGCGAGAAATAGAACAGATTCTGTTCACTATCTGTTTAATCATCGTCTGATTGCAGTGCACAAATCTTTTGTTTATTATCTATTTGTATTCAAGTTTGTCAGCAAAGTTTGTTTGGTGTTTGACATTAAACTAATGTAATATTATGCGAACAAAGTCTATTATTTGTACTGTTAATATATTAATCCCTTGCAGACAGACTCCAACAACGACTCATTAGTTGGACAGACTGGATATGTAAAACTCACGCGACTTTAAAATTAAATATCTCCGTGAAAAATTAAGGTTTTTTTTTAAATTTTGTTTTTTTGAATCAAAAGTTTGAACAATTCTGCGTTGATAAAAAACCAAAATAAAAAAATCTCTAATAGTTTTTGAAGATATAAGCGTTTTAAAAAAACTAATTTTTACTAAAGACACTGGTTCGAAAAAAAATTTTACTTTGCAGCGTCAAACGTTTCTTGAAAAGTATCGAAGATATTTGTTTTCTCAGTGTTTACTTGTTTTATAATTAAATTAAATTTTAAATTATTTTAAATAATCAATCAGTTAATCTTACACGTAGTTAAGAGTAATTATTGTATATAAAAATTTACCCGCCACCGATGGTAATCATTTTTGAATCCGCAGCCATAAATAATTCAGCTGAATGATGTACTTTGGAGTCGTTGTGTGATGAATCCATGCCTACCCAAGGATATTTGGCTCGTTCTGGATATAAACTGAACAAAAATGTTTCACCAGTACCAAAATATGCTTGTCTTTGTCCTTTGTCATCCTTTAAATTACGTTCACACCATCTCGTAGAACAGTAAGCCCCAAATACCTATGATATGAAAATCACATACAAAATTATAAAGTTTCCACTTTTTATATCTTATCTAAAATAGAGAAAGTTAAACACAACTTGTTTATCTTATTTATAAAAATAAAATTTATTACATGTATACAAATAAATAAAATGCTAATTACAAAAATTAATTATGCTTACCTCATTGTTACATGTTTTTATCATTAAAAGAGTCGGCTCATGTTGTTCAACACGCACGTAGAATGTAGTTAAAGAGCATCCATGTTCTTCAGTCGTATATAATAAAATAGGCTGGTACATCGTGATTCTCATTGGCAGCCACGACCATAAAGTAAACAACTGCCAAATAAATTTCAAAGGGATTAGTAAGACATAAAAAGTGTAAAATTGTTTTATACTTGTGTGTGTGCAATCATTAGTTTCTAATATTACTAATAATTTAAAAAAAAACTCAAAATAAAAAATCATAATAAAACACATGCGATATATTGGCAAATCAAATTAAAATGATCAATTAATTTATGGAAAAATACAGTAAATGACAGTGATTAAAACTTATAGTTTTTAAACAAAATTTTCATTGTTTGTTTAATACATTTCTGATATTTAAAATAAAGTATAGTTTACAAAATCTCTACAATTTTTTGTGATTTGTATAGAACTGTTTTCTTCCATAGAAAGGTGAGAAAAAGAGCAAAGCTCTCAAGCTTTAACTGCTGTACATTTATATTTTAAATTGTATAATCATGAAAAATAATAACAATAAACAATTAAAAAAAATGTTTTTTTATAAGGAAAAAAGATGCTGTTAAATTGCCAATTTTTCTGCAAATATTATTAAATATAGAGAAACATTTTTCCATACATTTTTATAAGAATAAATTGATCTCATAAGTTTTTATATACATATTTATTACTTTACTATATCTTGATTTACTTACAAATTTGCTAAATGTGAGAGTAAATATAGATGTATACAAATTTTTTCTTTGTATACTAATTTGTAATTATACGTATATTAATGCGTTTATATTATATGTTTATATTAACTTTACATTCTAGACTGTTACTTATATAAAATTATTGTATAATTTTTTGTTTTTTTTATACACATATCTATTTTTATAGAAAAATACGCAAAATAATAAACAAAATAACTCAATTGTATAATTATAATAGGGCAAACATATTTTTTTGCAAACAAATTTTACTTTTTATTAATAAAAACAAAAATATGTTTTGTCTGACGTAAAATACTAGTTATTTAAATATAAAAATACAACGATGAAGATCATAAATATTTGTATTTTATGCAAATCAGTGCATATCACTTTTCATGCAACAATCAAGACAGCATCACTCTGTTAGAGATAAAAATACAGATATTAAACACATTCGCAGCCGCTGACGTACATATTTTTATATTATTTTAAAATCTAGCTGATTGTAGTTGATAGTTTTACGTCATTTTAAAATAATTTTTAAAATGGTTTTTCTGGTTGTTCTGTGACAATAAGTTATAAATTTTTATAAATTATACGCAACTTCTAGGTAAAGGTTTCACGCCAGAATCACCGGATGCGAAAATGTTAACAAAATATTAACATGGATTCTTGCGCTAGCGATGATAAGAATGTAGTTGTTTGCATACATTTTACATTTCTATTAAAGTTTTTTATTTCACTATCTTCTTCTAATATAAATAGATAGACATGTTAAACAAGATTTTTCTTCTTTATCTTGAAAGTAGAATCCAGCTATTAAATATTTTTTGTTAAATATATTTAACAAATATTACAAACATATTTCACGACTATTATATTGTGTTTGAAATTATGAACTGTTTTACGTTTTATTCTGTATTAGCTATCGATAAGAGAGAGATTTTCTTTACAGAAATTTGATATTAATAGCGATTTCGGCTGGTTTGCACCGACTGCACATTTCGGGTGTCGGTGCAAATTGTGTGTTCGGCTGGTCGAATGGCAGCAGTTCTTTGCTGGTTCCGCGTATTCGTCTGAGCTCAGTACACCGCATAGGTGCATGTTGGGTGTACACAAAGTGGCTCTCACAAATTAGTCGGAGCCAGTTAGTGTAATCAGTACACACACCGATGCGGTGTTGCACACAATTGCACCAACTCTACACAGGTGGCACACCGGTGCAGACCAGCCGAAATCGCTATAAAAGTATTTCAGTGATTATTTCGTAGTGTCAAAATAATTACTAAAAATAATTACAAAATAATTATTAAAATTAACTGATTACATTCTGAAATTAAAGTTGTTTGTATTAATACTTATTTTTTAAATTGATAAACCATTATTCTCACAAAGAAATTTATTCCGCTATAAAAAAAAGTCCTAATAATTCACTGTTTTTCTTTTTAGAAAATCCCTAAATTTGAACCGTGGTTTTTCAAGATTGCTAGTTAGAGTTCTAATTCACATTGTAAGTTACAAGTGTGCATGTTGCTAGAAATCTCTTTGTAAGTGTACTTCAAACAAATTTTTCTTTTCGCCAGATTTATATTATCTTTTAATCTTTTCAAAATCACATTTAATATTAAAACATATGTTTTGTATTTTATATAACATTACAAACGGTTTTGTCTTTTCCTTATTTTCTCTAATTTAAATTACCAAATTAATAAATTATTGATTATGCATTAGTATTTAAATATATTTATATTTTTTAATTAAATAAGATCATTAGATAATATTTAGTCACTGCAACTTGAAATACAAAACTATTTGTAATTACTATAAGCTTTGCAATGAAATTACTAGAAATTACTGAAGGAGAGTTGCCGCGTTTCAGTCATCTACATCGTACCTCTTTAGTTTTTCCTTATTATTGAATATAATACATACGTAAAAAATGGAATTGGTTCAATTAAAGTCGACGTCACGGACTGTCACAAAAAAGAATAGTTTATTTCATTGCAAATGCAATTAATTTAATATCTAAATTCTAAATCACCTATCTGTACGTAGTGCAGTAATATTGATATTGCATCAACAAGATTTTTTAATTAAATTGATGCTGATTAAATTAATTCAACATCATTTTTTTCCGTTTATTTCTATAAATATGTATATTCAACGTTGCATACTACAAATATGTAAAAACTCAGATATTATTGATACTAGTTTTGAATGTATTTATCTAAGATGATTTTGATATGAGTACAGATATTTTGTGAAAGTAATAAAGAGGAAACATAGACGAACAATTTTTGTCAGCAAATATAAACCCTTTTCCTGATAGGAAAACATTTACCAAATTATGTGACAAAATCTTGCACTAAAATTGTAATTTGCAATCATACAGACATATTTTAGAAAATAAATATAAAAACATGAATCTTTTATCAAATATTTGTCACTGTTTCCAACATTACTTTTCAAATACTATTTCGGCAAACAAATAACGATATGGCGATACATCGTAGCAGTATATTTGCAAAATTACTTTCACAAAGAAATTGTCCAATAATTGAGAAAAGAAATTCTATGTGATGTTTAAAATATGTAGAAATATAATTGCATATGAAGACATACAAGAAATCGTCGTCACTCATGATGTCATATTTGTGCAATATTTTCACAATTTGCATATTGGAGGTATATATTGTGGAAACGCATAACGACTTTTTCGCAATTTTTGACAAATATTATTTACAACATTTTATTGTGACAAAACTGTTGCATTATGGCGAATCATCTTATTGTTAGTGCAATTATTGCAAAATCGTCGCCATTCATGATGCCATTTTGTGCAATATTTTCACAAATGTACGTATTAGGGGAGATTTCAACAAATATATTCCCAGCAAACAATTTGGTTGCGAGATGTCGCGATTTTGTCGCCAACTGCCGGCGAAATTTGTAGACCAAATCTATATCTATCTGTCTTCTCATTAGGATATGGTTTGGCGACCATATCTGTCAAACATGTGAGATGTCAAAATGAAATCAAAATCATAACAAGTCTGCCACTAGCAAAGCAAAGCCAAAGTGACGCACCAAATCCAGAACAGATTTGGTGATCGTTTGTTGGCGCTAAAATCATGCCAAATACACATCATATCTGTTACCAAAACTGTCAACAAGACAGTAGCAAATACAGACTAAATCTGCCGTTAGAAGCGCCAACAGATTGTTACCAAACACAGATCAGATCTGTCCCCTAGAATCCAAGTAGAATTACTACAAAAAAAAAAGAAAATCAGTGATATATCGCCTTATCGGAAGAGAATTAATTCGAGATTTTACTCGAATTAATTTCTAGAAACCTGATTCAGCTCGTTGATCAAACCGATAAACTCCAATGAAAGAGACCGAATCTGAAAAAAATCCTAAATGTGATAGCGGGATTTGAACTCGAGACCTCCATATTCGCAGCCCCTGCACTCATTCCGCGAGACCACTTGTGTTCCTTACTAACATATAATTATTTTTATCTATTTATTCTCAAGCTATCCTACATTTCATTTATTATTTATTTCAATTATTATTTTACTAAAAATGTTGCAATGCAATGTACCTGCAACAATAAATAAAAATACTTTTCTTATTATTCTTAAATATAATTTAAAATACATTTTTATAACGCGAACAAATGTTTTGTTAATATATGTTGATACTTGAATAAACAAAGTGTTTTTTAATGGATGTTTGGTCACTGAAAATGAATCCGGCGGCGAAATCGACCTAACACGTCAAATTTCTGAGAAACTTAAAGTTACATGTATAACATACTGTCTATTAGCGTGAGAAAGAGCATATCAGTGTATCTCATTCACACTAGTGGACATTGTGTTACACAGCGTCGACCGTACGTAGCTGGAAAGCACCTATTGTTTCATATTACTCAACAAATACGAGAATAATACATTAAA
>NW_018020904.1:83916-111077 GCF_002006095.1 Pseudomyrmex gracilis | reverse complement strand
GCATGTTTCCGTACTGTAGCGTTTCTGCACACAGTTTCTGTTGCCAAGGTCTGCGCAGTCAGAAATTGTTTGCTGGGTATATATCTACAAATATTTTTTCTTAAATTAAATAGATTGAAGACCTCATGATAAAATTAAATTGAAAGGAGAGGTCAATACGAGCCAAAAGCAAGAAGTTAATGTGAAGCAATGTAATTTATTCAAAGCCAAACGTTTCGATCATAAGTTTTCGATCTTCATCAGTGGCTACTAATTGCAAATAAACAAAGAGAAAAGAAAAAAATAATATAATGATAAAAAATAAAATTTTTTAAGAAAATACAAAATTTGTCTTATCAAACAATGGTAAAGAAATAAGTTGCACATCAGCACATTCAGAACGGTGGAGAGTAATCCATAATGTTACTCAAATAAAACAAAACAGCGATATAAAATCATTATCGAAGGAAGCTGATTTCGTACTGATGTACATACAACCTTTACAAGCGACTATGACAAGATGAAACGTATCCCTACTCATACAGGTACCTACAACAATAATAACATGTGTTTGTAAGAACGCAAATAAAATTCAAAAACATTATGTAGCTTTGTATAAATCAAGGAAAGTAAAACGGTTTTAATTTCTCAGTGTCGGATATGGCATTTATGGTATTGGCTGTGAGTTTTATGTGCAACATTTCAGACACCGACCTTTTGAAATAAAAAATTCATCAGTAAGAAATTTATTAGTAAAAATACAAAACTTCTGCTCATCGAATTTCTTCCAACAATTAATTTTGTTTTATCCTCAACTTACTTTTCTTTTAACAACAAAATATACAAACAGATCTTTGGTGTGCCAATGGGATCTCCGTTATCCCCAACCATTTCTGACTTAGTGCAAGATCTTGAGTCTAACGTTTTGGAGAAGCTATCTTTCAAACCCACATTTTACTAAAGATTTGTAGATGATTTTATTTTTGGCTCCACCCATTTATATTTACGAATTAACTAATCTCTTTAATAATTATAACAGTCGTTTACAGTTCACTGTAGAAATCCAAGTTAATGACTCTGAGTTTTTTAGACACTACACTCACTCGATCGAGTAACCGAATTATTTTTTATTGGTTTCATAAAAATAAATTTTCTGGCCGTTATTTGAACTACTTTTCTGTACATCCGTTGTCACAAAAGATCGGTACAATAATTGGGATGATTGACAAGATTATGCTTTCATCACATCCCACTTTCTACCAAAAATATTTTAAATTCATGATCAACATTTTATTACTTAAGAATTATCCATTACATTTAATATTACTAATAAAAGAATTAAAGTTTTATTCAACAACAAATTATCTATAGACAAAAATAACAAAACTTCTACCTTCTACTCCTGCTATATCTGAAAACAAAAATTTTTTTGTTATCCCGCGTATATTAAAAAACTCTCTGATGCTTTTTCTAGATCATTAAGAAACAGAAGTGATATCTCATTGGCATATAGAAGTCTCAACAAACTTAATAGATTTATCAAGGTCCAAAAAGATCCGATTGACCACGAGCTTAATAAGAATATTGTTTATTGCATTAATTGTAACTCCTAGGATGTTTCTTACGTTAGCCAAAAGAAAACTAAAAACAAGAGTCAGTGAACACTGTAATCAAAGTAACAGAAACTCGGATAATGTTTCGGTTATTACTGAACACAGACTTTCGACTGGTCACTTTAATTGGAAAGAAACTAGAATTTTGAACTTTGAGCATTTTTATTTCAAAAGGTTGGTGTCTGAAACGTTACACATAAAACGCACAGACAATATCATAAATGCCATGTCCGACACTGAGAAATTAAAACCGTATTTTACTTTCCTCGACTTCTACAAAGCTAAATAATATGTTTTTAAATTTTACTTGCGTTCTTACAAACACATTTTATTATTGTTGTGGGTACCTGTATGGGTAGGGATACGTTTCATCTTGTCATAGTCGCTTGTAAAGGTTGTACATCAGTATGAAAGCTTCCTTCGATAACGGTTTTATATCGCTGTTTTGTTTCTTTTGTAACCATTGTACGTGAAACGCCTCGCGTAACTAATGATTAATTAGAATTTTAAGAAGTAGTTTTAAGTAATAAGTTCCCAGGCGGAGACTAGCAAGCCTCGCGAGATATCTCGATCCGAATCTAATCACGTATTATAAACATTAAACAAAACCAAGCCTAGAAATTTGTCTTCCGATCGACTCTCACGAAGGGAATATAATGAACAATGAGCTCTCACGCACGGATCACGTATTCGCCATAGCTCTTGGCGCTTCAAAGAGACCGCCGTAACATTCGAGAAGCGAAGACCGCCGTAAGTTAATATAAACATCATGCGCCGACACCGAAATCTAAACAATCGGTGACTCTACTGACCTAGAAATCGAACGCAGACGGAGTTACTCGCCTCTGAGAGATCCGCGAATGAGAGATCGGTAATTCGGCAGAGATCATAGAGGGGATAATTAAGGGACGAATCGAATGGTAGAGATCAAGGAATCCCCACTTCCTGATCTCCGAACAAAAACTCCGGATCTTGGATCCGGAGGTGAGTTCTGAAGCAGTTCTAAATCAAAGTTTAAATAAAAAGTCACGTCAAGCATTGCGAGCGCAAATATTTATAAATTGTAAGAAGTTGTACTCTGAGTAATACTAATACTTTGTGAGACAAAATAGACATTTTTAAGAAGTGTTGGTTGCGATTCTTACACCTTTGAGTAACATTATAGATTACTCTCTACCGTTCTGAATGTGCTGATGTGCAACTTATTTCTTTACCATTCTTTGGTAAGCCAAATTTTGTATTTTCTTAAAAAATTTTTTTATTTTGTGTTATTATATTATTTTTTTTCTTTTCTCTTTGTTTATTTGCAATTAGTAGCCACTGATGAAGATGAAAAACCTATGATCGAAACGTTTGACTTTGAATAAATTACACTGCTTCACATTAAGTTCTTGTGTTTGGCTTGTATTGGCCCTCTCCTCTCAATTTAATTTTTTTTATTCTGTTACATTCGTCTGTATTATAAAAGATTTATTTAGTGATAAAAAAAATATAAGTATCTGTGTAGGAATATAAGGTAATTATGCATTTTAGGTCACACATCACCGATTTCTTTGCGCTTCAGATATGTTGTAAGGCAGGTCATACTGAGTGATTGTGTAGAAAAATTTTGTGGGGGACGGCCTTAGTTTAGGAGATATGGCAATTTGAAGTTTCAGAATTTTAATGCTTTATTCTAGATATTACAAGCTGTTATTACGAACAGTTAGGGGAGCGACCTCCTATTTCAATAATTTTTATATATGTTGTGAAAGTCATTGTCCCGAGTAATAATGTGAAAGTTTTAGGCGGGGGTCGTTGTTTGTTAAAAAGTTACAAGGGGAAGAAGTTTCACGAATGAATTCTTATTTTTCGGTCCCATTTCGTTCGCGTTTGAAGCGCGTAGGCAGGAGGGCGCAGCCCCCCCTGCACCCCCCCAAAACCTAACATAACCTAACCTCCGAAAGGGGCTTCGCCTCTCCCCGTGCTCCCCTCCTCTAAAATCAAGTACCGACTTTTTACAAGAAGCGAATGTAATCGGAAGTCGTAACCCCCCTCGGAAAAAAATAACGATTTCCAATTACATTCGCTTCTTTTAGAGGTTAGGTTAGGTTAGGTTTTGGGAGGGTGCAAGGGGGGCGCAGCCTCCCTGCCTACGCGCTTCAAACGCGAACGAAAAGAACAAAAATACTAATATTGTTCCGAAACTTTGAACTGCCATATCTGCTAAACCAAGGCCGTCCCCCACGAAAGTTTTTCACATAATTACTCGGTATGACCTGCCCTACAACATATCTGAAGCACATCGAAATCGGAGATGTGTGACCTAAAATGCATATTTACCGAATATAAAAAGTTATATATGTATATTAAATATGTTTGTGTGATTTCACTTGAAGAAAATCCTTAAATCCGTTGACAATATTTGTCTCAAGAGCAGCAGATTCGACAAATATTAACTTGTAAACAGCCTTAAGACTTCCTATGTTTATGTATTTTGTATTGTTTGTCACTTTATCTGATACAACGACTTTTGATATATTGAAAAGAGAGGATTTTCGAAAGAGGCGTCGAAAGTTTCTTTGACAAAGCGATTTGCGACGGGAATCAGTCGGCGTTTATCATTATATTATTTTTTATTATACTTATTATTAAACACTGTACACAGAAAGTATATTCCATATTTATTCTTATTGATGTCAAGAATCTGCACCTGCATGTGTAATAACTTAATCCACACAGCAACGAATATCGCTAGAATGTTGCTAGAATATTACATATGAAATCTGAAATATTCTGGTGATAATCTCAGAGACATTCTAGCAATGGTCGCAGAATGTTTTATTTCCGCATCTGGCAATATTTTAGACATTCTGTACTATTCTGGAAACGTTCTTTAATATTCTGGTGATATTGTGACATTTTTTTTTAAATCAACAACCGCATATAATTGTATATCTGTAAATATTTCGTTATTTTTTATTCATCTTATAAAGATCTTCGTCGTCATTCTCTTTATCTGAATCTTCAGACATTAGTCGTAAGTGTTTATTCAAAAATCCAGCTAGAATGGAAGATTTATCCACATAGCGGCCGAAATCTAAGTACCATATACCTAATAGTCAATATGTGGGCACAACAACTTACCAATTATTGCTCTATTCTGACATTGACAGTAATAATCCACACAGCACCGAATGTTACCAGAATGTCGCCAGAATATTTCAAATGTCTTTTGTAGAATATTTCATTTGAAATATTTTCGCAAATTTCTAGATATATTACATATAGAATATTTCATTTAAAATATTTTATAGACATTCTGTTTCAATTATTTGATTTGCAATATTACTGCAATAATCTGGAGACGTTTTGCTTAAAATCTTTCTGAACGTCTCATATGAAATATTCTGGCTACATTTTATTTGAAATATTTCAGAATGTTGCGAATAAAATATTCTCCAGACTTTCTATTTGAAATACTTATTACATTTGCAATATTCTTGTAATATTCTGGAGACGTTTTGCTTGAAATCTGTCTGAATGTTTTTTATGAAATATTCTGACTACATCTATTTAATATACATTTGCAATATTATTCTACTATTAAAGTATATGTTTTAAGCTCGTTGAAAATATTCAAATAAAAAGAGATAGGGAAATGGCACTAACAAGCTAACACCAGATGTTCGGGTTCGATATCGCGCACAATTTCAAAATCGTTGAACGGGAGATGGAAACATGTTAGCTTATAGAAGTCTCAATAAATTGAATCAATTTATCAAAAATATGAAAGATTCTGTAGATATTGAACGAAAAAAGGAAGACCGAAGAAGGGAGCCTCTTCTTTGCCAACGCGTACAATAGTATGTGACACAATCAAAATATTTACTTCTCAAATGTATATGGTGTCGAAAAACGATAATTCAGTTGAAACTTTTTTTGTCTATAACTTTTTAACGAAGAACAAGCGACGAAAAACTTTTGATTTTTACTCAGGACGGTCATCTTGACAATATACTATATGTCAAGGTTATTGAAATCGGTGAGATCGCCCTTAATATGCAAATTTACCCTAAGCTTCTACTACTGAGATTTTTGTTAGAATTTGAAGATATTTTTTTTAAGTATTGTAATTTTTCTGAATTTTCCGAAAATGTAAAAAATAAAAAAATGCATAAAACTTAGATTTGAAAATCTAAACTATACAGAATAGTAGATCATTTGACAGCTTGAACTTGTAATTTTTTATTGCAAGATTCATGTCGACATTTTTTTTCAATCAAAAATTATAATTTCCGGAACATTTTCCAAAATCCGTACTTCCCCAAGCTACCCCTTCTCCTTTCATTTACTGAGGACGCATAAAAAAGTTACGTTGAGAATCAATGACTCACATACGTCTATAAAAACAAATGTGCAAAGTTTCAGGGGAATCCGTTTCGGGTACTTTCTTGAACAAAATGAACACCGGTTTTTGACGTTTTGTAATTTTTTTCTGTTTCCGAATTTGAAAAAATGGTAGAGTAGCCAACAAAATTTAGTTTAAATACTGAAATAATTGATGCTGTAAATGGCTATTTCAAAGAGAAAGACAGATCATATTATATAAAAAGCATAAAAAAACTTGAATATCGTTAGATTAAGTGCATTGAGCTTGAGAAAGGTTGTATTAAAAAATAAAAAGTATTTCGCTCTAAATTATGTTTTCATGTTTTCTAAAAATTTATAAAACAAGTTTTGTGTTAATTAATAGACATGTTCCAGCTTTTCTAGTGTATATTGTTTTGTTATTTCGAGACATTCTATATTATTATTTTTATCTTAGTTGACACTTCTTTTGACTGTTTTTCAATGTTCGTTTTTCGATATTCTGTGTTTGTTTTTTATGTAACTGTGCTTTGCATAACATGAGAAGACGTGTTAAAAGTTTCTTTGATGGAAAGATTTGCGAAAATAATCAGCGCTAGACACTTGTGCAGCATATTCTAGAGATACTTATAATAAATATAAAACTTCAAAAACAATATATATGGAATTTCATTTCTTGTTCACATTCACTTTCTCCTAAAAATATATAAATATATTCTAGACACAGCAAAAAAGATGTTCTAAAAGACGTTATAATTAAAATAAGGTACGATTTTGACAACCAATGAATATAATATAATCCGATACGGATTTAAATACTTTTTACACTATGTTATAAAAAGGCAATTATAACAAAATTATTTTGGCAAGAAATAAAAAATGCAATAATATACAAGTAAAAATTCTTATTACAATTTCCGGTAATTTACAAATTATCTCAAATAAAAAAACTTAATATAAGAAATTCTTAAATAATACCAATTCAACAAATCTTTTCTAACAACAATGTTTTTAATACTCAAAATATATATAATTAATTACTATTATGTATTAAACACTATTAAATAATGTTAATAATAATAATAATAAAAATAAATATATAATGTATTATTATATTAATATATAATTATATATATTATATATTATATGATTATATAATATATAATTAATATATAATGTATTATTATTAAATACATAATTAATTACTATTACATATTAATTATATTATTTATTAACTCTTTCGCGTCTAACGCCAACTATATCCGGAACTTGCAAAATCATTCTTTTTATACAAGCGTAAGAGAACCCCGAAGATGCAAGACACTGTCTACGCCAGAAGTGTTTAACTTGCGCGATCCGAGAGCCACATTTCACGCTGTTTAAGTCTACTTTTTTTTAAGATTGAACAACTCTGGTCTACGAGTATAATATGTACTTATCGACGTCTTCAGCGGTAACGTAATATATACGTACTGACAATTAATTCCATCATCGCAAAAAGATTATAAATATAAAATGTTTATAAGACGACAAATTTTTAGAAAATTTGCGATTTTATTAGTAAAAAAAACAAAAATTATACATTAATTACATATGTGTGTATGTTGTGTATATCTATGATATTTTCTTTAAGAGAAACATTAGGATAAAAAAGTCAAATTTTTTAATAATCTTATCAAAACACCATTACTGAAAAAAGCATTTCCAGAGTTTTATTTCAGTTTTAAAAGAAGTAAAAATGCAATATTTCCAAGAGAGCTTTACGTTGTCTGTTATATTAAAACTTAAAACATTAAACGCGTTTTTCTCAAGATCATGTTTTTCGAAATAGTCAAGATGTTTCAAAACCTACTGAATCACAATTTAAATTTATACAATATATGTACAATATTGTTTATCATGCTATCATGGCTTTTTTCAATATATTAAATCGGTGTTAATTTGCGTTGAAAAAATCGAACATATTAGGTGCGCAACTAAGTTCTCGCTGTTTTTTTTTTTGGAAAATGCAACTTTATTGTGAAAAAATGGTTACAAATGAATCATTTAAAGTATTGCCCATCGATAGCTACAACTTTTTCCCATCTTTCTGGCAGAGCTCGAATACCGTTACGATAAAAGTGTTCGTCTTTTGAGGCTATCCACAAATCAAGCCATTTTTTGATGTCTTCATATGAGCGGAACTGCTGATCAGCCAGACCATGTGCCATCGAACGGAACAAGTAATAATCGGACNGCGCAATATCTNGGNAATATGGCGGGTGGGGTAGGACTTCCCATTTGAGCGTTTCCACGTAGGTTTTAACGAGTTTGGCAACATAAGGCCGAGCGTTGTCATGCAGTAGAATCACTTTTTCGTGCCTCTGCTCGTATTGTGGCCGTTTTTCAACGCATGCAATCGCTTGGAAATGGCTTGGCGGATAACTCCTAATACTGAAGCAAGCTGTTCTTGCGTTTGACATGGATCCTCATCGAGCAATGCCTCCAATTCAGCGTCTTCGAAGGTTTTTGGGCTTCCTTCACGCAGACGGTCGTCAACATCGAAATCACCGTCTTTGAAGCGACGGAACCAATCACGGCACGTTGTTTCACTTAGAGCAGCATCTCCGTAAACTTTTTGGAGCTCTCGATGCGCTTCAGCCGCCGTTTTTTCGAATGAAATAAGAAAATCAACACTTCCCGCAAATGACGATTATTTGGTACAAAATCAGACATTTTCACACAACCAAAAGTATATGACGCCAAAACAAAATCACTTACGTGTCAAAGCGGTTTGTTTACCATATGTCTAAGCTTGGCTCGTGACGTTTTGGATATGTCAAAATCGACCAGCACTTACTGCTGGAGCCATCTATTGACAAACAGTGAGAACTTAGTTGCGCACCTAATATTTTTTCGTGTATATTTCATTGTTTAACAAATATTTAAATAAGCTTTGTCTTGGTATCAAACTAATAAATTAAGAATAAATCTTTAAGAGCTAAATGCCGGATGTACGTGCAAAATATATACAGGGTGAAAAAAGTACCGGAACACGTGAATTTCGTCACGTCAGTGAACCACGCGCCTGGTGTGCGTGAGCGCTAGTGTTCACAATTTTGGCTTCCTTACAGCAAGCTAAAGGTGGAAGGGATGCGCACAACAGTAGCGAGTTCTAATTGCATAAACTATTTGAAAAGTAAATATTTTGTTTGTAAGATACCTTATCCTATACATTGTGACAGTTATTTTTAGGATGTCTGTTAAATAGTTAATTCTTTTAAACGCCACAAAACATCACGTCTCACGGAATCTCAAAGGTAATACAAAATCTCCAAAAGTTGGGCGCCAGATACGCCGGGGCGTATCACCGAATTTCTCGAATAATTCTGTTAATTAATCGCAGGACGTGACGGCCGCGAAAAGTGCATCGGCTAGTGCAGATAAGTTTTCGTAACGGAGAGGCGAGGTTCGTGTACGGGATACATTAGAAAAAAGAGCGAACCAACGGGTTTAACCAGAGAATAACAACTTTATTTCGCGATACTGTCTCGCGCGGTACCAGTGATGGGAATTAGAGCCCGCGCACGCTACTGTTTTTCCCCTTCTACTTAAGAACACATAGACGCTCGGTCTATCCGTCGGTGTTGCCGAGTTACACGGATGAACCAAGCGTCTATGTGTGCGTAAGTAGAGGAAGAAAAACGGTAGCGTGCGCAGGCTCGAATTCCTACTACTGCGCGGTACAATTCTGAGAATCGGAACGTCCGTTTAACGCGAGAGTCAATACTTAATTCCGCGGTCGGAACAGAAGTTTAGCAAGTGACACAAACATACGAAAAAGCCAACGAAATAAACAGAAAATATGTACAAGAATAAAAACCGATTGCCCGAATACCGCTAGAGAGAGCGGAACGCGGAATATGGATCAAATTACCCTTGATCACGCGCTCGAGAGAATCGCGACGTACGACACTAAATATACAAGAACATATAGAATTGCCGGGTTTACAATTCTTGCGACATTCGTCTCACCAATTCTAGCTCTATCAAACTCTTCGTCGGATCCTAGCTGCGGAGGCTGGTCGAGATCGTCGCACTAGACACACGGAATTCTCAACGCGCGCGATGTGTTTGGTTTGGTTTGGTGCTGTTGTGGCTCAGTGGACCTGATGGGCGCGCGATGTGTCCTCTCAGGATCACGGCGTAACAAACAGTGAATCGGAAATCGATCCTGCGCGAGGATATCAGCTGTTCGGCGCTGCGGGTCGCAACCTCGACCACTCGCGGCGCGTTATCGACCTATTAGGCCGCGATCGCGCGTCGGGCCGCAGATTCGCGGTCGCGATCTTCCTTACCAGCTTGGAGCCGTTATGAAATTCGGAAATGATTGAGAACTCCTCTGACTAAGATCCTCCCGTCTCGTTATATGATTTGCGAACGGGTTCATCTCCATCTCAGTTGCAGGAAGTCTGGCCAGGACTTTCCCGCAGGAGAAGAAATTCCGGTCCTCCGTGAGATTTTCCGGTGCCTGATGTCCGTGCATCCGGTGAGCTCTCTTTCCTCTCAGCTCCGCTGCACGCCGTCTCAGCTCCAAATCTTAGCTCGCTATCCCGTTCCTTAGATCTTAAATATTGTTGATGACGAACTGCCTCCAAGTGCTTGCCGCTCAATTCTACACAAAAAAGTGCGTATCTCGGCGTCCCGAGATCGCAATCGCAACACGAAACACGCGTTTCTCGGCGTCCCGAGAACGCGATTACAACATAAAATAAACACTTCTCAGCGTCCTGAGAGTGCAACCTAATAACGATCGGACTTTACCACAGACTTCTATATACTACACTAGACCGCTAGGTCGCGTGATCTCAGCGTAGATAATGGCTACAAAATCTATGTACAATGGGGGTACTGTGGAATGCGGGTTTCATTGGTTGATTTTGACGATAAGGAAAGTTCATCCAATCATTGCCTATATACTTATGTACGTGCGCGACGATGCATGCGCAGATAGCAATTCAGCAGTTCAGCATAGTGAAGGTTATATGGCGGTTGACGGCATAAAGCACACATTAAAAGAAACGAAAACCAATATGCCAAAATATTGTTGTTTTTGGCTGCCGAAATAAGGCAGACAAAGAAAAAAACCTTACAACTCAATCAGCTGTCAAACATGACGGCCATCTTGCATTCTTCAGTACTCCCATCTTCCTCCTCCATGACGACTTAAGTACATAGATTTTGTAGCCAGCCGTACATAAGAAGCTAGCGGTCTAGTATATTATAGAAGTCTGTGGACTTTACGTTCGATCAAACGCGAAACAACAACATATACAAAATATACAAGAATCAGACAGGCAAAATCGGAAATCGCTCTCTCTTTACAGAATGTATCCCGAGAGGACACAACTTCCCGACTCTTTATTAAAATCATAAATTAATTNAACACGTGACTGGCGCCAGAAGGGCGTTACGTCACAACATATAGGCAATAAAGTCTACTTTTTCATTCTTTTTGTTCGTGTTGTAAGCAGGGAAGGGGCTCTGCCTTTCTTTCTGCTCCTCTCTCGAGGAAAAATAGAAAATGACTTCCGATTACATGTCGCTTCATGTCGATAGTATGTACGTGATTTTTAGCGACACTTAATCAGAAGTCGTTTCCTATTTTTTCTTGAAAGGGGAGCGCAGCCCCCCTGCCTACACGCTTACAACACAAACAAAATGTACATGATGTCGGAAAATAAAAATTTATTTATGAAACTGTTTTTGTTTATAACTTTTTTATAAACAATAAGCGACGGCTAAAACTTTTAAAAACGTTCTCAGGAAGAAATGTACATGATGTCGGAAAATAAAAATTTATTTATGAAACTGATTTTGTTTATAACTTTTTTATAAACAATGAGCGACGGCTAAAACTTTTAGTAACGTTCTCAGGAAGATCATATTTACAATATATGAGAACGAGAAGCCGATCGGAGAGAGCTCCCTTATTCTGTATTCTATATGTACCGTAAATTATCTCGCGACACATCAATATGCAATCGAGCATTCATAATTTTTTCGATAAATGGTAAATTTCTAACTTCATTATAAGACATACAACCTTAAGGATGTTGTAGCGCGACAGTCCGATGCAAAAGTTTTAGTTTTGAATATAGGTTAGGAAACCCTACTTTCTAGCGGTACTGATCGAAAACTTTTGTACAGTCTGCCCTCGTACACAGAGAGAGTATCTGTTTCAATGCACACACACTATAAAACATTATCCAGAGTGACGATCTGACAACGTCGCTATCCGCTCTCACACGCTAAATAACAGGAAAACTTCTTTTTATTACTATATCTTTAAAACTAAACGGTCAATCATTTTGATTTTTTTTTCTAATGTTCCTAAGGGTCTCTTCTGCCATATATCCGTTTTTGGACACTATCTTGTTATTCTTTCTTATTATAGAATTAAAAGTACACGATTTTTGTATAAATCGTGTATACAGTACATAGGAAAAGTATAATCTTTGGAACCAATTATCTCACGTTCGAAACGGTCAATCTTTCTAAAACTTGATCAGCGTGTAAATATTACATTTATTAACGTATATTCAAAGTTTCAACTTTTTCTTGTTAAATGCGATTTGCGCTACAACGTCCTTAAACCTATAAGACATACAACCTTTAGTTATGTGTATTATTATTAAATGTGAGTGTGCCAGTACTTTTTGGAGCCACTGTAAAAAAGAACTTTAAAATAGAAAAAAACTGAATTATCGCAAGAAATGTGATAATTGTTCAGTATAGATGAGACAGATCCCATAGAAATCACCGACACAAAATTTGCCGACACTGTTTTCACCGATCAATATTTCATCGACTCCAGATTTGACCGACAACGACTTTAATTGACAACAACTTTAACTGACAACGACTTTAATCGACAACAACTTTAACCAACAGTAACATTGATAGACAACATTAGTCATATAATATTCACTAGCAACGATGTACTATTTTATTGACTTCGCACTTTTCTTTCAATATAGTGGATGGAAGGAAGTGAGAGAGTCTCTTTTGCCCACGTTGCGATTGGCCACATTAATATTGATCACGTTGCGATTGACCACGTCAAATTTATGACTTTCTACGCAAAACGAGGGGGATGCAGAGGGAAGGGTGAAGCACTCCCCATGCGGGAGACGCAGCTCCTCTTGACTAAACAATTACAACACGAACAAAAAGAACAAAAAATTGCAACGCGTGGGCGATCGCAACGTGGGCAAAAGATTCTCTTACTCCCTTCTATCCAATATATCAAAAGAAAAAAGCGAAGTCAAAAAAATAATACATTGTTGCCAGTGAATATTATATGAATAATGTTATCGATCAATATTACTGTCGGTTAAAGTTATTGTCGATTAAAGTCGTTGTCGGTCAAATCTGGAGTCGATAAAATGTCGGTGAAAACATTATCGGCAAATTCTGTGTCGATGAATTCCATGGGACCCAGAGAAGCCTTCTTGACTTTGATATATGTTGTCAAGAACACTCTCCTAAGTAGTCCTCAAGAAATTTTAGATTGCTTATTGTTCATTAAAAAGTTATTAATAAAAAATACAATCACACAAATGATTGTTAAAAACCAATAAATGTTGTAAAGTTAGTAAATCTTTTTGGAATCTTGCTTTGCTTGGAAAGTATACACATGAAGGCAGTGTTTTCCGTCCTTCCTACGAGAAGGCTCCATCAATCAAAACACTAAACACATAGGTTGGACCTTGCTTTACGGAAACAATTATAAATCCATGTAGAACTTCGCCTCCGATAGAACCGTTTTAATCGTCGCTTGTTGTAGCAAAGTTTTTTATAAGTTTACAACTTTCTACGCAAAGCGAGGTTCAATCTAAACTTATGTACCTTTTTTGACAGTGGAGCCTCCCGTAGAGCAGAACACATTGTCTTTACGTACACTTTCCACGCAAAACAACGTTCCATAAGTTTCCAACTTTCCACGCATTTTTGATAATAGAGCCCTCCCGTAAAAGGGACAAAACACACTGCCTCTACGCACACACTTCTCGCGAAACAAGGTTTTACATGAGTTTATACTTTTCTAAATTTTCAACTTTTGGTGATTTTTATCAATAGGTAACTACTTCACGCTTTTTTGTTTTAATGAACAATGAGCAATGGCTAAAACTTCTCGGATTACTCAGGATTAATTCTCGGTTACTCAGGAGAGTGTCCTTGACAATATGATCAAAGTCATCGGAGCTGCGGACATTTCCTAAAATTTTTTGTTACAAAAGCTGCAGAGTTTTAAATGGCGGCATTACAATAATAATCTTGGACAACATTAAGATTACATAAAAATTATGAAGTTTTAACTTTGAAATTTTTTAATAGAAATCTTTAATTTTAAAATTGCAAACTCTAGAGCTTTTCTAAAGTTTTTTAAAATAAAATAAAATTTTTCGTTAAATATTTTCCAAGATATGAGTTCAGATGCCGCCGCTTTTTCTTTCTAAAACACGCAGGTGTATATAATGATTCGCGCACGCGTGTGCTACACTGTTAATATCATAACTCTCAAGTTTCATAACTTGAAAAAATTACTCAAAAAAAACGCATTTTTGAAAAAACTGTTTCAAAAAGTTACAAGGTTTTTAGTGATACATTACACAGTAAAGTTATTATAACCTTGAATGGCGTTGTCAAGATCAGGTCAAGATCTCCTTTAATTTTTTAAATGGATTGTCCTATTTTTCATAGCATATATTTGTAGCCGACGTTGAGACGTTTCCAAAATACTGTACAAACCTTTTTTTCATAAGAACTCTCCAAGTTATGGAACTTGAAAGTTACAGTACCGCCGGCATTACCCAAGATGTACAGTAGGGGGCACCATATCGTGCGGCTCCAAAGGAAGTATTTCTCGGAAATTTTTTCTTTAGCTGCTTCTATTACTGCGCGCTGTTCTCCTTCGATCTCGGACCGTTGGCGGAGACCGAAGAAGAACGACGCGCGATAGTAGAGCATCCAAAGGAGAAATTCCCGAAAAAAATGTCCCCTGGAGTTGCACGATATGGCGCTCCCTACTGTATCACGCGGAGTACTACTGTATTTGCCAAGCCGGATTTACATCTTTTGTGTGTGTGTGTGTATGCGCGCGCACGCACGCACGCACGTATGTAACAAAAAAGCTTTGGAGTCAAAAAATACTGGAGAAGTGGTCCTGACCAAGGTCCTGATCTCCGTTACCCACAAGTACCACACACACTAAAGCGATGCAAATCCGATCTGGCAAACTCCGCGTGGTACATCTTGAGTAATACTGCGGTACTGTAACTTTCAAGTTCCATAATTCGGAGAGTTCTTATAAAAAAAAAGTTTGTACAGTATTTCAAAAAAGTCTCAACGTCGGTTACAAATATATGCTATAAAAAATAGGACATTCCATTAAAAAAATTAAAGATGACTTTTATCTGACCTTGACAACACCATTCAAGGTAATTGTATCATAATAACTTTGTCATAATAACTTTACTGTGTAATGCATCATTAAAAAACTTTTAACTTTTGTATGAAGTTTTTTCAAAACTGCGTATTTTTCGAAATAATCAAGAGTTTCTATATTTTTGGAACACCCTGTATCGTGATATCGTATTAGTAATATTGTAGTTGACATACTTTTAAGTAGAATTAGTTAAAATTTCACTAATTGATTCAATAGCAGAAAAGTTTTTTGAAAACCATTAATACTCTATTACTGACTTACAATAAAAAAATGTTTTTCTTAAAATAAATCAATAAAAATTTCTTTGATTGATTCAGTGACAGATTAGTTTCACTGGAAAGCAGTTAAAATTTCGCTGATTGATTTAGTGATAGTTTGACTTGGAATCAGTAGCAGTAAATGCCATTAACATATTAGTTTTGTAATAACTGTTCTTGAGAGTCTCTAACTTTGAATTGAAATCATTAAAAATGAAAACCAAAACTGATCTTATAATCGTAATCATCGCTCTCAAAAATTCTTATTTAAATACTTCTTAAATACTATATTAAATACTTCAGTTTTTATGTTAGACAACTTTTAGTTGTTTTTTCTCTTTTGAAGACCGGCCTAACTACTATAATGATTTTTAAAGTGACACAATAACTTTATAAGATAACTTTATATTTAACGTACATTATATATTTTTATGTACACAATTTTTGGATATCAAACACAAGATTTCAAGGAAAAAATGTTGGCTCTCTAAAGAGCTAATAAACAACAAAAATAATAAACAACAAGCGATGGCTAAACCCAACTTTTATTGTTTCTCAGAAAAATGATCTTTCTTTTTATATATGCCAAGGTCATTGAAGAAGCTTCCTTTAAACAAGAGTTTTATAATATTATAATTTTATTATAGTGTTTTGAAAATTCTTGAGATTACAAAAATATACAATCAATAAAAGGTGTTTTCATTAAAAAATTTTGAGTAAGTTTTAGTTTTCTTTTTTAACAAAATAATGCTGTCCAAGATCACGCTAACATTGCTATGTAATGTGCCACTTAAAATCCAACTTTTTTTTCAAAAGATTTTTTCTAAAAACTCAATCCCTTCCAGATATTCCGGACTGTTTTTATATATCTTACATATGCACTATTAGTTAGCCGATAATAGCTAAACTAAACCGGTATAAAGTAAACATGCATTTCTCAACTATACATATATATATATATATATATATATATATATACAGGGTGTCCCATAATTGCCGTCTCACCGCTTGTAGACAAGAAGAAGGCGCGACAGACTGGGCTGTCCTTACGCTGGATGCACGCTGGATCTTTATTAATTCATATCTCGTTAATTATTACGAGTCTTCCAAAGTATAAGATTTTTCATCTTAGAATAAGATGAAAAATCCCCTTCTACCTGCCTACAAGCGATGAGACGGCAATTACGGGACACCCTGTATATGTGCGTGTGTGCGCGCGCGCGTGTGTATGTGTGTGTGTGTTAACGGCTAATTGATAGTGACAACAGCTGAAAAAATCATAGTAAAAGAGAAAACTTTTCACCTCCACTTTTCATCTGCGCATACATAAACAATAGTAACATGCTATATGAAAATGATAAAGATCTACAACTCTTTGACCTTCAGATCTTGAATTCATCAGTTAACAAAAGGATAACCGTGAATACTTACATCAGGCATATCTAGGATTTGAGAGCATATACTTTGTATAGGATAAATGCCCATTGATAGGGCACGTGGTCCAGGACTGTGTGCACCCTACACACCGGGTACGATTTAATCCAATTTCCAGTAAAAGCAGCACAACACAAGAGTAAACAGCACAAACACATCAGTTATATCAATGTAATGTCGGGAATTAACAGTATTAATGCAGACATAGCATGTATTTATTACATAGACTGAACTTCTATGCTCTGATTTGCGTGACATTTTATACTAATTTTTATTTTTATAATTTTTATAATAATGTCCTAAATATGCTTTCAA
This sequence comes from Pseudomyrmex gracilis, assembly GCF_002006095.1. Taxonomy (NCBI): domain Eukaryota; kingdom Metazoa; phylum Arthropoda; class Insecta; order Hymenoptera; family Formicidae; genus Pseudomyrmex; species Pseudomyrmex gracilis. The sequence continues at coordinate 93,639 of NW_018020904.1, read as the reverse complement.
TAAATATAATATATTTAAAAAATATATTGTTTTAAAAAAAGTTTTGGCATTAAATAATAACACAACAAGATGATTATAAATTAATGTTGTTAAAATAAAGAAATAATTATATTTATAAACGCACGCGTTTTGTGCATACGAAAATTTACATACAATTATTCATATACTTATCTCATCTTTATCTTTTATCAATAAATTCGTTCATTTCTTTCTAAATTTTTATAATTAATACCGTGTCTAAAAAATTTTGATCAAAGTGTGAAGATAGATTAGATTAATCTGAACAGAAAAGTTTTATCATTTTGCAAAATTCGCAATTGAATTATTAATTAATGACTGGAAGCCAATGAGCGCATGAAAAGCGTCCGAATTCTGTAGGCGTGTATGATTTTCAGTTGTGAAAATCAATTGATCGCAAGAAAATGTGTCACACAATTCGTTTGTTTGCTCTGCTTCTTGTTAAAACATTGCATGAAATAAGTTATTTTTTTTACAACTGAATTATAGACGCCAGAATCCGGATCATCGTTAAAATGACTTTTTTGTTCAGATTGATCTAATCTATCTTCATAAATTGGCTATATCCTAATTTTTCAGATTTTTCTGTATATAGCACTATGTACAGGACATATAAAATATATGCCTAATGTCTTCATCTATAATAAGTTCTTGATAACTTTATCTAAAAAATAGAGTATATATTTATCTAAAAGTATTTCTCTACAAGATACAGATATACGCAAAAAGATATACTTTATCTAAAAGATAAAATATCTTTTTGAAAAAGTATTTATAAAACTATTTAACTAAAGTATTTATCTATCTACTTTTAAAAGTATTTATTTAAAAGAAAAAATATATTTTTCTGTATATTTTTATCCAAAGGATAGTTATCAGAAAATATGAAGAAATCGGCAGATAGTGTTATACATACAGTGTAAAAAGTACCAATAACGCGAAAAATCTAAAAAACTAAGCATTTTATGAAAAAGTGTTTAGATAAAAGTTGCAGGGTTTAAAAAGATCTATTTACCGATTGTATCAATGTGACTTTGAATGGCGCCGTCAAGGTCAGGTCAAGGTCACATCGATTTTTTAAATAGAACACCCTATTTTTTTATTATAGATTCTTATAGCCTAATTTAAGAGCTTTCTAAACCGTTTATAATGTAACTATAATAAATTTTATTTTCAGTAACTACTTTTTGAGTTATGAAGGTTGAATATTAGAGTACCGCTGGTACATTTTCTACAAAAATGATTTTGATCAAAACGAATTTTGTGAGCTCATGATGCAGAAAATTGACAAAGAACCTAACTTCCTAATACTAAAATATTACAAAATTATGGGCCTTTTTATAGTTGTGCGCAGGGTTGTCATTACTTATGTTGTACTGCGGGAAGGTGTGTACGCGCCCGCGCATCTGTGTATATATGTAACACAGGCAAAAATCAGGACTCTACGGTTTGTCATTTCCGCAGTATTTAATGACCTTTTGGAGCTTTAATGTTTCAATGTTTCTGTTCACTTGATTGTTAAAATATCAATTAATACATATATACGTAGTAAATATACAGTAAATGTATTTGCATTTGTATATATGTAGATGTAAACACATGTATTTGTTTATTTTTACCAAATACCAATTACAATATTGTTGTTTAGTTGATCATAAATTTATTTGAAAAATACTTTGCTTATTTCACACTCACACGCACGCACGCACGCACGCACGCACGCACAACGCGAGCACGCAGATGAGAGTCAAATACTGTGCGCGAGTGTACCATACGAATTTCGTCAACAAGAGAATAAAAATTTATAGGATATGTGAAATATTAAACAAAATATACATATATAAATACTGACTACTGCGCAAAACTGATAAATTTTTCTTCATTCAGTCTACGCTATTCTTTAATAGAAACCTGTACATTTACTCGGTCAGATCGTCAGTATTACTTATAAGGTCAAAATTTCACAGATTTACACTCAAAAATAATAACCAGAAACTAAAATATAGCAAGTTTCAGAAAAAAAGTTTTGTCCATATGTGACTTCCGTTCCCCGCTGCAAAAGCCCCTTTTAGGGCTACATACAAACCTTGAGATTCTACATAACGTGTATGTTATTAATATACACGAAATTTTGAGAAAAAAAATACACTATTTTAAATGAAAAATGCCGGCGGTGTCTAAAGGTTAATAGTAAACTCGCTTGCTTTCACAGATGAACTATCATATTTTATAAAATGTAGTCCATTCAACGTAGTTACTCGTGAAAGAGCAACATATTTTTACCCAGCAAACAATTTCTGACTGCGCAGACCTTGGCAACAGAAACTGTGTGCAGAAACGCTACAGTACGGAAACATGCTTTGGTGCTGCCAAAACTGTTAGCACATAGAGACAAAAAACGCAACAACTCTGTTGGCACATACATGAGACTATTGCGGCCAAAATGATTCCATATATGTTAGNCATACATGAGACTATTGCGGCCAAAATGATTCCATATATGTTAGTGAAATTGATAACAAATAAATGGTCGATAGCAAGCAGATCTGCTTTAGCAATACTGTGACCAAACAGTCCGCAAAACCGTATGAGCATCTGTTTATGACAAAACCTTGACCGCAGTCGGGTCGATCTGTTGAACGCATTGACGACAGATTGCCACCAAACGCCAAGCAGATCTGTTTGTGCATATGTGCGGACTGTTTGCACGCAAGACTACTAAACTGTCTGTTTGACATCTAGACAACAAAATGGCGATTATCTGCGATCATATCTGTCGCCTGTGTTGATAACAGATTGTTACCTAACATTGAACAGTCTTTTACAGTTAGACCTTGTTTATGCGGACAATAACTGTTAACTTATGCTGGAACCGGTAAAGTTCAACTGTAAGATTTTAATACTTCTGTTTGTACGCATTCGGCAATGAAGCAATCATAAATTTAATGTATTATTCTCGTATTTGTTGAGTAATATGAAACAATAGGTGCTTTCCAGCTACGTACGGTCAACGCTGTGTAACACAATGTCCACTAGTGTGAATGAGATACACTGATATGCTCTTTCTCACGCTAATAGACAGTATGTTATACATTTAACTTTAATTTTTTCAGAAATTTGACGTGTTAGGTCGATTTCGCCGCCGGATTCGTTTTCAGTGACCAAAAATCCATTAAAAAACACTTTGTTTATTCAAATATCAGCATATATTAACAAAATATTTGTTCGCGTTGTAAAAATGTACTTTAACCCTTTGCACTCCTCTGTCCCCTCTCAGGGGACATCGTAATTCTAGCATATCACTCGGATGTCCTCTCTCAGGGGACATTCAAGTTTATTAGTGATTACGGGAAATTGAGTTATTTCAGCGCAACTTTTTGAGACATGCATGTTTCCATGAAGTTTTCTCTTGAAATGGCACAAGAAATCAAATCAAAATATCGTAAAATCGTTCGGAGTGCAAAGGGTTAAATCATATTTAAGAATAATAAGAAAAGTATTTTTTTATTTATCGTTGCAAGTACATTGCATTGCAACATTTTTAGTAAAATAATAATTGAAATAAATAATAAATAAAATGTAGGATAGCTTGAGAATAAATAGATAAAAATAATTATATGTTAGCAAGGAACACAAGTGGTCTCGCGGAATGAGTACAGGGGCTGCGAATATGGAGGTCTCGAGTTCAAATCCCGCTATCACATTTACGATTTTTTCAAATTCGGTCTCTTTCAATGGAGTTCATCGATTGATCAACGAGCTGAATCAGGCTTCTAGAAATTAATTGAAGTAGAATCTCGAATTAATTCTCTTCCGATAAGGCGATATACGACTGAGTTTCTTTTTTTTTGTAGTAATTCCACTTGGATTCTAAGGGACAGATCTGATATGCGTTTGATAACAATCTGTCGGCGCTTCTAACGGCAGATTTAGTCTGTATTTGCTACTGTTTTGTTGACAGTTTTGGTAACAGATATGATGTGTATTTGGCGCGATTTTAGCGCCAACAAACGATCACTAAATCTGTTCTGGATTTGGTGCGTCACTTTGGCTTTGCTTTGCTAGTGGCAGACTTGTTATGATTTTGATTTCATTTTGACATCTCACATGTTTGACAGATATGGTCGCCAAACCATATCCTAATGAGGACACAGATGGATATAGATTTGGTCTACAAATTTCGCCGGCGGTTGGCGACAAAACCGCGACATCTCGCAACCAAATTGTTTGCTGGGTATATGGTAACTCAACTATTTTTATTAATAACTCAAAAAGTAAGCTTCAAATACAATTTTGCCAAATAAAAAGTTGTCTTAGAATTTAGTCAAGAATATGTATTTTCAAGGATAATAAGTTGTTCTGAATCACCTTGTATACAAGGTGTCAGACAACGAACGAACAAGCTGACGTGTGTAGGTAGATCATTCTGAACAGAACAATTATTTACCATTCGGATTATTCTGAACAGAAAAATTATTTACCATTTTGCAAAATCCGCAATTGTTAGTGAGATATGAATTAATAAATGTGTGTCAATGTGCGCGCGAAGGGCAATGATCGGACTCTATACACGTGCACAATTCTCAGCTGTAAAAAAAATGGCTTTTCTCATGCAAAGTCTTAGCAACGAGAGGCGGAGAAACAAACAAGCGCGGCGCGACTCAGCTTCTTGCGATCAGGCGATATTCGGCAGTACGCAGCAAGCAGCGGCGAGCGAGAAATAGAGCTGATAATCGTTCATGTCTAGAGTCCGATCCTTGTCCCCCGCGCGCTTATTGGTTCACATTTATTAATTCGTATCTCACTAATTATTGCAAATTTTGGAAAATAATAAATAACTTTTCTGTTCAGAATGACCCGATCAACCTACACACGTCAACTTGTTCGTTCGTTGTCAGATCGACATCCTGTACATACAGGGTGTCTGTAAAATTTTGACACAGCCGAAGTATGGAGATAGATTAAATCAAACTGAATACTTCGGCTGTGTCAAAATTTTACGGACACCCTGTATATACACATATGTATACAGAGTATTTGAAAAATTTTGCACAGTCGAAGTATAGAGATAGTTTAAGTGAAACTGAATGTGACCATTATAACGCCTCGCGTAACTATAACGGTTAATTAGAAATTTAAGAAGTAGTTTTAAGTAATAAGTTCCCAGGCGGAGACTAGCAAGCCTCGCGAGATATCTCGATCCGAATCTAATCACGTATTATAAACATGAAACAAAACCAAGCCTAGAAATTTGTCTTCCGATCGACTCTCACGAAGGGAATATAATGAACAATGAGCTCTCACGCACGGATCCCGTATTCGCCATAGCTCTTGGCGCTTCAAAGAGACCGCCGTAACATTCGAGAAGCGAAGACCGCCGTACGTTGATATAAACATCATGCGCCGACCAAAATCTAAACAATCGGTGACTCTACTGACCTAGAAATCGAACGCAGACGGAGTTACTCGCCTCTGAGAGATCCGCGAATGAGAGATCGGTAATTCGGCAGAGATCATAGAGGGGATAATTAAGGGACGAATCGAATGGTAGAGATCAAGGAATCCCCACTTCCTGATCTCCGAACAAAAACTCCGGATCTTGGATCCGGAGGTGAGTTCTGAAGCAGTTCTAAATCAAAGTTTAAATAAAAAGTCACGTCAAGCATTGCGAGCGCAAATACTTATAAATTGTAAGAAGTTGTACTCTGAGTAATACTAATACTTTGTGAGACAAAATAAAGACATTTTTAAGAATTGTTGTTTGCGATTCTTACAATTGGTGGCAGCGGTGAAATAATTGTGGACACGGTGAAGTGAGTACATCAAGACAATATACCAGTTTTCCTAGTTAACTTGAAATTATCTCGTCTACCGAACCCGAGGACACATTGGCGTGGACAAATTACAAGAGCGGTAAGCGAAATTCCAACCACTGACTCAACACATTCGAGCATAATCACTGATATATTGGAATCAAGAGTTTTTGTAACCACTTCGATGTCGCGTGTTCCAAGTTTAAAGGGAGAGACGAAACTCTTACCTTAAATTTATTAGCAGAAGAATTACTCAAAGTCACAGACGCGGTTCGAGATTTAAAAACACAAATGAACCAAATGCGAAATGATCCGATCACAACTCAGCGACATCAAGGGCGAATGAACAGCCCGTACTGAATACTATACCATCAATTCCAAACTACAAATTGGCGTTGCAACTGATTCCAGTATTCGACGGACTCAATGTCGAATCGTTTATCGAGCATGTCCAGGCCGCAGTGAAGCGACTGGCAAATGATCAACCTGAAATATTGGTGTCATTGCTCAGAAATTAACAGGAAGAGCAAAAGGCACAGTAAGGCTTGATGGCGTACAAAATTTCTCACAATTATTTGAGAAACTTCGATTTTTGCACGGAAAAGCGCAAAATCTTACCGCGCTAGAAGTGCAACGAGACACCTGTTTCCAACGTCCAAACGAGAGCATTGACGACTTTATAAACCGTTTCTCTCGCATTCAAGACGAAATCATAACCGCAATTAACGCGCAAAACACCAGCTGCACAAAAATTGTCATTCAAGAAGAAATATATCAACAAAAAGCAATTGAAATTTTTTGTCGTAATGTGAAAATGGAAATCAGCGATCATCTTTACTCGTTCGATCATCTCGACACTTTAAATTTGATATTTTGCAAAGCGCGAATGTTCGAAGGGGAACTGCAACTCAGAAGAATGAGAATGCAACAAAACGAAAATTACAAGAGATCGGTGCCGCAGAAATCAGTTTTCTTCAAAAGAATGTAATTAGTGTAAAAAACGTGGACACGAAGAAAAAGAATGCAGAACAAAGATGTTTCATCAACAACGAGACCAACGACAGCAAAATTTTCACAAGCGCCGAATCAACGATCAACCACTGGGCCTGCAATCGCATCGTTCACATGCAATAAAACGGGACGAGATCGAGTCATTCAACAAGGCGAATTCCAGCAAGGACGGAACATACGTCCGAGCACCACGAGTTGGACTAAAAATCCCAGGTTTTCAAAAAATTAGTTTTCTAGTAGATAACGGTTCAGATTTGTCATCAATACGCGAAGCGTATATTGAAAATAAAAATTTACCGAGAGTAGGTCCTATTATAATAACAGGCGTAACAACTCACTCTTTGAAAACAAGATACGGCGTAAAAGTAGAGATGTTTGGAAAAAAACATATATTCCATGTGTTAGACGATAACTCACCAGTTAAATATCAAGGTATTGTAAGAATAGATTTTCTTACAAAAAACAACTTCATATTTTCAAATAAAAATTTAATACTTAGAAGAGACAAGAATTTAAGCAAATCGACAAGCCATATCCCAGTGCGTGCAAAAATCGCGATGTGTTAGTAATATTTGAAAATGTCACAGGAGCTATCACAAAAATGAATGATTCCAATCAACCGATTATATATTCCAAAACATTTAATGAATAACATAAAACGCATTGAAAATTTTCACGAGAACAATATCTATTCAATCATTAGATAATCGGTAATTATGTAGAATAGGGGAGCCACCTCCGATTTCAATAATTTTTACATATGTTGTCAAGGTTATTGTCCCGAGTAATAATATGAAGGTTTTAGGCCGCGGTCGTTGTTTGTTTAGAAGTTATGAGAGGAAGAAGTTTCATGAATAAATTCTTATTTTTCGGTTCCACGTACATTTTGTTCGTATTTCAAGCGTGTAGGCAGGGGGGGCTGCGCCTATTATATTTACTCCTCTCCTGATATTCCTAATGAAAAAATATTGCTCGATATCATGGGACCTTTTGAAATAACTAGTAAAGGAAATCGTTATATCCTCGTAGTCCAAGATTACCTTACTCAGTATATTCTAGTAGAACCGCTTATTGACAAGAGTCGACAGCGGCAATCATAGAAGCACTTTGGCACTCTTGGCTTACAAGAGTTGTTAGATATTTCGGAAAACCTAAAGAATTTCTTTCTGATAACGCGCTAGAGTTTACATCAAATGAGTTTAAGACACTTAGCGATAGATTAAACGCAAAACACGTTCTCACTTCAATTTATCACCCGCAATCAAACGGGAAAAATGAAAGCACATATTATTTTAACTGAATATATAAGACATTATTAACGAAAGAGTAATGGGATATGATACTACCCCAGGATATGCTCACGTATAATTGTACGGTGGACAAAACTACGGGTTATACACCCTACGAATTACAATTCGGCAAAAAGCCTAATCACATCTTCAGTGAAGAAGATGAAAAATTAACTCTGCAAAGTCATATTGATAATATGCGCATTTAACATGAAAATAAATTAGAAGAAACGCGTAAGAGTATACGTGAATATCAAGATTCTAATATCTCTAATAAAACATACGCGCCAATCGAAATGAACAATTTAGTTCTTGTAAAAAACTTCAATGCGAAACATTCGAACCGCAGTGGAAAGGTCCTTTCCTTGTGATTCGACATGACAATTTTATTACATATCATATAAAAAAAAGTACAGAAATAAAACAATATCACAGAAGTGACATCAAACCTTTTGTTCTAGATCAAGAAAATGAATCTGAGACGAATAATCCTATTGATACTAGTGATGGCTCTACAATGTCATTGGAGTAACGGAAAAAAGGAAAAATATTCGGTTTACTAACTCGATAATGATGAGGTTGTTTATCTTGAAACTTTGTCCAAAATAAAACTGTATCATGAACAATGGAAAATCATAGTAGGATACGACTTATCAAACTTAGAAAAACACTTTGTAGAACTTCAAACGGCATACCAACAATTAGCAGAAAAATGCATCAATACGGTCCAAAACCGAAGTTGAACCTGTTCTTCAAAAATTAGAATTCGTAAGAAAATCAATGAATTAGATCATGTAGCTAGCAAATTAGAAAATGTATTACATTTAGCAGACGTGCAAGCAAAAAAATCGAGAACCAAGCGTAGTCTTTTTGATTTTGTAGAAAAAATAAGTAAAACGCTCTTCGGAACATTAGATGATACAGATGCGACTTATTATAATCAAGAATTAGATAAACTTTATAAGAACCAAAAAACCTTTGTACAATATGTTAAGAATCAAACTAGCATAATCCTTAAAACGTTTGCAGGCGATAAGGATATTGAAAACGAATTTTCACATTCGATGGAATATGTGAATACACAGTTCAATCGTCTCAGAGATTTGAGTCACGCAATGACCTTAATACTTGGATAGACAAACTTCTTTTAAACTTGAATAACAAAATGCAAAAACTAGTTAACGAAATTAGAAAATCAGAAGATTTAATTGTAGACGGCAGACACAGAATTGTGCAACCATATACTACCATGATCAAAAAATAATCGGAATTTTTAATTTAAACCTCGCAGGCTTATCGGTTTAGAATTCTGTTGTTTGTGTCACGTTGGCACAGCACTGTTACGGACACCCATGCCAAGCTTCTGCTTATCAGCTGTTCATTTACCTTTATGACAGTGATTTCGTTACATCAAGTTTTTACGTCGCGGCGATTTTTACAATGGATTCAAAACTTGAACAACGTTCTTGCATTAAATTTTGCTATAAAAATAAAATTAAGTGTCCCGACACATTAAAAATGTTACAAAAGTGTTATGGTGACGATACTCTATCGAAAACACAGGTGTACCAGTGGTATGAACGCTTTAAAAG
>NW_018020904.1:68022-83581 GCF_002006095.1 Pseudomyrmex gracilis | reverse complement strand
AGGCACTAATGGCTATACCAAAAACCGACTTCCAGAAAAGCTTCGAGGGGTGGATCAAACGCTGGCACAAGTGCATCGCAGCCGACGGGGACTACTTTGAAGAGGACAACTTGAATTTTGAAGAATAAACATGTACTTTTTTTTTATGAATAAATTCCGGTTATTTTTTTATCATGGTAGTATTCTATCTCCTAGAAAACTTTTTACTGTTCTCAGGAAACATAAACACATCGATAACTTCTCTGTAGAAGAAAAATACTATACTAAAAATACTATACTACTTTAGAAGAAAAATACTATATTACTCTAATAGATATATGCGACGTATCCATAGCTTTAACGGAAAAAGATTGTTACTACAATTATTGATTCTCTTGATAGAGGATAAGATTTTAGAATTAACCAGAGTAATATCCCTTCCAAAACATGGTTGGTTAGCCTAGGTCAATCTATCATAGATACTACGCAAAAACTTATTTTATTAGATTCTCATAAAACTATTTTTATGCCAGTAAATGAATTAGAATTAACAAAATCAAGAAAGATTGGGGATTATCAGTTACTAAAAAGAACTTATCCGGATTATAGAACGGAAATAAAAGATAATTGTCTAAGCAAAATACTTAAACACGAATCAGAAAAATGTACAACAAAGTATATGTAAATCCAAAATACATTGTGGATACAACTTCACACAAATCAAGACTGGATCGGAATTGCGTCTAAACAAGAAAATTTGCATATTCTCTGTTCTGATAAAATTCCTCGTAGCACTCGAATCTATCAAAATTACATACTTCATTTAGAACCAGACTGTACAGCAATTTCCGACACTGCAACCTTAAAACCTGAAAATCTAATCAAAGATACGATTAAAATTCATCAAACTATTAAATTATCATCATAAGAATCGCACGCAGCCGAATCTAGAACATCCTAGATTATTCTCGAACATTCGAGAATGTTCTAGAACATTACCAAATAAGGAAATCTCCAGAACTTTCCGTGGCTGAATTCAGGCCCTATAAAACGCGCCCTCAAACCGAGGCGCGGGCAGTCAGAATCAAGCAGTCAGTTACAGTCAATTATTTATCATCACTTAGTTATTAGTAGTGAACTGTGTATTTTAATCATAGTTGCGCAGTTACTTGAGTACAGTTCCGAAAATGTCAAACACCTGATTTTTCTGTCGATTGGTATACTATTGTATTTTGATGCGCTGATTACGAATATGATAGTGAAAATCACCGACAAGGTCATTTTCAAGGTCAAAACTCAAAAATTATCACTTTTTTAACATTATTTTGATAAATATTTGTAGCACAAAAAAATGTTTCAAATAAAAGTTGTAGGTTTTAAAAAAATACATAATTTATGTCCTATGCAGTTTTTGCATAGAACCACTAGTTTTCGAGAAAAATAAGATAGAAGATAAGAGAGTGACTTGTGTGTGCGTGAAAGTACACACAACTTGTGTGGCGAGGAAGACGCTCAGTCGGACTTATAACCAGTGATGGTAGATTCCAACCTTTTGATAGCATAGCAGCATAGAGGGCGTACGCGCACAGCTTCTACCGTGCACGTATGCCGCACTGGCATCACTGCTTATAACTGGATCTATAGCGGGAGTGCATTGTATATAGGTTTGCATTTGAACGTCGCTTTGCAAACCTCCTTTCCGCGCAAAACAAGGTTTATTTCCGTATTGCCCAGTGCTTTGAATGCGAGATAGGTTTATTATTATACGAATTTGTGACTTTCCGTGTAAACCGTAATTTTGCAAACAATAGTGTTATAGCCTAATTAAGGTTTTTTCTTTTAAACGGTTTTTTATTTCTTGCGGAAAGATGGATAAGACGTACAATTTGTTTTTATTGGCGTCTATTTTTGAAAATCGTTCTTCAACTCTTTCATGGTTAAGAGAAGTTGGATTAATTCCGACACAAAGATATTGCAAAAGTCATAAAAAATATATGCAGTTGATAGAATCTAAACTTGTCTGTAGAGAATTTCTTTGTGTAAAAGGACGAAAATATCGACATACTGCGACTGTTGCTGAAAATGCATGGTTCGAAAGATGTCATACTTCTCCTGGAGCATGCATACAAATAACGTATTGTTTTTCTATCAATATGACGTTTGAACAAACAATTCGAGAGTGTAGTATTAATGATGGACAACAGGTATCTCGTGAGACTGTAGCCGATAGATTTTCTTTTTGTTGAGAGGTGTGTATGGCTGCACTTGATGAGCAGTTTGAGGAAGAGGGTCTTTTGGGAGGTGTTGGTGAAATAGTTGAAATTGACGAGTGTAAGAGTGGTCGTCGGAAGTACAAGCGGGGGCGTGTTGTTGAGGGATCCTGGATTCTTGGAATGATTCATCGTGAACATCCTATTAATTATCGGCTCGAAATTTGTTCAGATAACAAGAGAGACAAGGATACTCTTGTGACTTTAATAAAAAAAACATGTGATGCGTGGGACTGAGATCCATACGGATTGTTGGAAAGGTTATATGAATTTAGAAGAACACGGATATGTCCATAAAACGGTAAATCATTCTGAGTCTTTTGTAAACCATGAAACTGGTGCTTATACTCAAAATATTGAGTCTTCCTGGCGTTGGATGCGTCGTGAATTATCTCGCGGTGTTCAGAAAGATTCTCTTGGTGATCATTTGTGTGAATTTTTGTGGCGTCGTCGGGTTCGAAAATTGGGTCAAGATCCTTTTATGCAACTGCTTATTGATATTAGATGTTATCCAAGGAAAGCGTAATTTTGTTTGCGTTTTAAATATAAATATTTTTATAAAAATAAAAAAGCATTAAAAACAAAATAAAAAAGTAAACGTAAAAAATTATAATAAAATAAAAAAGTATAAAAGTATAAAACACTTAAAAAAAAAAAAAAAAAAAAAAAAAAAAAAATCACAAAAATAAATGTGCCGAATTCTTCGTCACGTCCTCGACCTTCGTCACGTGTTTTAAATATTAATAGTTTAAAAAATAAAAAAGCATTAAAAACNTTTATAAAAATAAAAAAGCATTAAAAACAAAATAAAAAAGTAAACGTAAAAAATTATAATAAAATAAAAAAGTATAAAAGTATAAAACACTTAAACAAAAAAAAAAAAAAAAAAAAAAAAAATGGAGTCAATTCTTCGTCACGTCCTCGTCGTTGACCGGGCTCGGCTGAGAACGAAGAATATATTGTTGCATTTCTGTTTGCACAGAAATTATATGGCACGTAGAACAACGCAAATAAAGATACCATATTGATGCCTAAAATGCTTAAAACGAATGCACCTATTGTAGGAACATAGGTTAGGGTTAGGTTAGGGTTCAGGGGGGGTACAGGGGGGACGCAGTCTCCCCTGCCTACACGGATACACCATAAAAAGAACATAAAAAAATACCTAATATGATTTCTGTGCAAGCAGCATTCTGGAAAAACGGGAGATAAATTTGCATATTAAGGATGATCTCACCGATTTCAATGATCTTGACATATATTGTCAAGGTGACCGTCCTGAGTAACAATCGGAAAGTTTTAGCAGTCGCTTGTTCTTCGTTATAAAGTTATGGACGAAAAAAATTTCATAATTGAACCATCGTTTTTTGACACCGTATATATTTTAGACAAAGAATGTATAATGTTTTAGACATATGTGTGTGTAATGTATAATAGTTTAGACATAATATGTCTTATACATAAGTATTTAGTTTCTAAACAATGAAATTTAAAATTAAGAAAGAAATTTTAAATTTAAATGTAAAAATCACACAATATGTGACCTAAGAAATATTCACGTACAATGTGTTGTAAGCGTGTAGGCAGAGAAGGGCGCAGCCCTGTATAACACGAACAAACAGAACATATATAAACAAAGTAGTCTTCTTTTAGTACTTTTGGGGGTGCAGAGGGAAGGGTCGAGCCTCTTTCTCGCGAACACGTGCAATAATGTAACACAATCCAAATATTTACTTCTCAAATGTACACGGTGTCGAAAATCGATAGTTCAGTTATGAAACTTTTTCTGTCCATAATCTTTTAATGAAGAACGAGCGACAGCTAAAACCTTTCAATTGTTACTCGGGAACATGTTCGTGACAACATATGTCAAGGTCATTGAAATCGGTGAGGTCGTCCTTAATATGCAAATTTATCAAACGGGATCTGTGCAATGTACTTTATGGTAGGGCACCGATAACACAAATTTCTTTTGCGCAGATCAACAGTTGCACAGATCCCGTTTGCCTAAATCCCGTTTGCACAGAAAACTTTTCTACAGATCCCGATTACACATAGTCGTTATTATTACATTTGCGAAGTAAATATTTTGTTTATATCACACAGATATAGTGAGGGGCTCCGCCCCTCTCCCTGCACTCCCTCCCCGAAAAATCTAACCTAAACTAATCTATAATATGTCTATGCAATCGGGATCTGTACAAAAGTTTTCTGTGCAAACGAGATATTGGCAAACAAGATCTGTGCAACCGTCAATCTGTGCTAAAGAAATCTTGGCTATCGGGATCCTCCCGTACTTTATGTGTAAGCGAGATCTGTGCAATAAAATTTGTGTGCAATAGTCACTCTGAACAAATAAAATCTTGGTCAACTACGTCCTCTGTGCAATGACGAATATGGGCAATCAGAATCTGCACAACCATGTTTTGTGCAAACGGGATCTGCGCCAAAAAAATCTTGGCTATCGGTTTGCCTTGCCATATACACATACTATTATTATAGCAGAGCCTTTCTGTCTACCTACGCGTTTCAAATACAAACATAGAGACTATTCTTTTAGTGCAAAAAAGAAGTCTTTTCTATTATCTCATATTTTTCGAAAAGTATTGATTCTATGCAAAAAATGCATAGAACATAAATCATGTATTTTTTTAAGACCTACAACTTTTATTTAAAACATTTTTTTGCTATAAATATTTATCAAAATAATGTTAAAAAAGTGATAATTTTTGAGTTTTTTTTTAGTTTTGACCTTGAAAATGACCTTGTCGGTGATTTTCACTATCATATTCGTAATTAGCGCACCAAAATACAGTAGTATACCAATCGACAGAAAAATCGGGTATTTGACGTTTTCGGAACTTTATCCAGTTATTTTAAACAATTATTGTAACATCGTCAAAAGAAAACTGTACGAAATATAAGTGAATAAACAATTTTTTATATTAATCAGTGTCACGATTCTTACAGATTAAGCCAGTTTCGTCGATGAATGGGTTTAGTGCTGCGATTTTAGATTTGTTTTTTGAATTTTTATTCTCGAGCTATATGAGCTCGTGCGGAAAACAAGAGGCTTGAATGATCTTTATTATTCTTGTTTTTGCTTCGATTATCTCTTGCACGCATAATTGTCGGTGATATTTATTTTGTAATCGCATACAAAGACAGTATGCCACGATTTTCAATAATTTTCTATAAGACGAGTATTTTTCGATAATACTAGGATCGACAGTTATTATTAGACGTACATCTCATTAACTATTGCGAATTTCGCAAAATGACAAATAACTTTTCTATTCAGTTTCACTCAATCTATCTCCATACTTCGACTGTATCAACATTTTTCAAATACTGTATACAAAATGTCTGAAAAATTTTGACACAACCGAAGTGTGAAAATAGATTGGATTAATCTGAACTGAAAAGTCATGTATCAATTTGCAAAATTCGCAATAGTTATTGAGTAATTAAGTAATACATGTAGTTCAATGAGCGCGTAGTAAACGATGGTCTAGACTCTGGAAGCGTGTATGATTTTCAGTTTTAAAACTCAGCTGATCGCAAGAAGCTGTCACTCGCCACTCGCTTGTTTACTCCGCTTCTTGCTCTCTTTATCTCTTAGGAGATTGCATGAAGTAAGCCATTTTTCTTTCCAATTGAAAATCATATACGCCTACTAAGTCCGGATCATTACTTTCTACACGCTCATTGAGTCACATGTATTAATTAATCATTCAATACCTATTGCAAATTTTGGAAAATGGTACTAGACTTTTCTGTTCAAATTGACCCAATGTATCTTCACACTTCGGCTGTGACAAAATTTTTCAGACATATATATACAGGATATCCGACAATTACTTTAGCATCTCTCGTAGGCAGATAGAAGGAGTAAAACTGAGTCAAATAGTCCTAAACTATTTTTTTTTCTATTCCATATAAGAAAGGAGTAATTATTGAATAAATCAAGCCAATCAGCGCTGACTTTTAGCCAAACGCACGTCAGTGAACCACGCGCCTGGTGTGCGTGAGCGCTCCGCGCGGCTCACTAGCGTGCGCCTATTATCGGACACTCTGTATAATGGATGTCCAATAATTACGCGCGTAAGACAGCCCGATGCATGCTTATTCGCGGATCTTTGTTAATTAAGATCTTGATAACTATTGCGAATCTCGTCAAATGGTATAGGACCTTCCGACTTAAGTTTACTCCTTCTACCTGCCTACAAGAGATGCTAAAGTAATTTTCGGACACCCTGTATACATATATATATATATATATAATCGGTTTGTCGGAGCTTTTCGTATTTTAATATAAAAATACAAAAATTTTTCTGATCAACCCAATATACATTATATATATATATATACACACATTATATACATTATAAATATATAATATTTATATACAATATTTATATACAATATTTATATATAATATTTATTACTAATAAAATATTTATATAATATTTATATTTCTCAATTTTATATACAGTATTAAAAATTTTAAGCCTATACGAGACACTTAAATATATTTATAGTTTTTAGAGAAACAAACAAGAATTATCCAGGCATTTGGGCAAATGTGAATAAAAACATAAGATGTTCGTGTGTATAGTTTTTATTACATACAAACGAACATTTCGTGTTTTTTTATCGCATCTGCCCAAATATCTTGTTTCATTATCTGACAAGCTTATTCAAGAATGATCCACATATTTTAGAAGTTCGTTTTACTATGTATTATATCAATAATAATGATTCACAAAAAACTTTATGTATTGCAATTTGTACAAGATACAACAATTTTTTTATGATTTCTGTCTTTCTTTTATGTCTTATGATTTCTATCTCCCTTTTATGTTTTATTCCAATATAGCTACAAATTAAAAGTATTCTTTTAAGAAAAGGAAGAAGAAAGAATAACATAATAGATACGAAATACATTTGCAACATTATTTATGTGTAGTACACACACATACACACGCAAGATATAACTTCCTGATTATAAGAATTTTTTTAATCAGAGGCAATTCTCATTAATTACTTTTTTTAGCATTAATGATGAGTCGCATTAAGGCATTCATGATTGCAATTTGGAGTAATACACGCAGGACCACACTGTATAACTAGCGAGAATATTAGGTTATGCGTTGCAGTAAATATTGCGGATGAAAAAACAGCAATAAAGCTGACACGATAAAGTGAGTGTGATGATAAGTGAGCAAGTAAAATATAATACGGAATACAGGTATTCTGACATTAAAAAAAGGAAAGAGATGGAAGTGGGAATGGACAAAGCACATGAAATTGAGAACACATTTCCCAAAAAAACTAATTATACGATACCCTGTCTTTGTACGTGTCTTCACATTCTTTCTGAAAACAAATAGGATTATTGAGAAAATTAAAAGCTTATCTAAGATACACTTTACAAAAAGATAATTTTAAATCACCTGTATTTGTTCACAAAAAATCAATATACAGTATATTCGATAATTCCAACATAAACAGATTTTCAATCTTCATAAAAAAAGAAACTAAGAAGATACAATACAATAAAAGTTTGCTTTTATTGTAGCTTTACATTAAAAATAATATTATAGCTTTACATTAAAAATAAATATTACAAAAACTTTATACATTATAAAACGGTAATTTGCAATTTATATGAGACATTCTTTGCCAAACATCCTAAGCCCTCCAAAAATTATGTGGTTCAAAAATTCGTCCAAAGTCGCAAAAGTTAGATAAAAGCATTTTTTGATATAATGTGGCAGTTTTTTCAAAATTCAAAGTGGTTGATCCAATATAGCGGCCATAGATTCAATTATTCACGACAAATGACCCTCATATTGTCTAAGTAACTAAAAATCCCTTGAATAGGCTTGAAAATAATCTTTAAAAGCTTTTCGAAATTATTGCTTGGGATCAAAACTGATCTAAATCTGACACTGGTAGTAGAGAAGAAGCGATGTAGATACAACAGAACAAAACAGAACATCTGATATTTGATGCTTTCGCGGTGTGTTGTATTAACATACAAAGATGTTTTTCGGGTTTGAACCGCGTTAGTGTCATTCTTATACCGACGTTTCATGAACATTTCAGCTCACTTTATCAAGGTTTAAAGAACAACCTGACACAGTATCAGGTTGCTTCATCAGGGTTTAAAGAGCAACCTGATACTGTATCAGGTTGTTCTTTAAACCTTGATAAAGTGAGCTGAAATGTTCATGAAACGTCGGTATAAGAATGACACTAACGCGGTTAAAACCCGAAAAACATCTTTGTATGTTAAACCAGAACATCTATAAAAAATCTAATCAAATTCGAATGACAACAGCACCTATAGGGTTTTCGAAGTCGTTGATTACAAATTTAAGATCGAAATTAATCTAAATCGGACACTGGTAGTGATAAAAGAGAGGAGATATAATGAGGTAAAACGGATCACAAAATCTACCCGATGAAAAACAACATTTATAAGTTTTATAGGTTTTCAGAATCGCTGACTACGAATTTAAGATCAAAACTGACGTAAAAGTAATACTGTTAGTGGTGAGAAAAAAGTTAAAAATTCTGACTCCAGATTCGTAGTTAGCGACCCCCAAAACTCTGTATAAGCTCAAGCTTTTGCGCAACCCATCACTATATCTATACATATACCCTCTACGCACGCACGCACGCACGCACACAAAATCAGATTGATGCCACTTTTACGCAGTTGATTCTGGATAACGCCACGTGCATGAAAGTTTTACTTTTGGCCGTCGTTTTTGATAGAATTGTTCGCAGAAATTTAAAAGTACAGTAGATTCTCACTGTAAATTCGCTAATTATAAGTCCGTCTGAGTGCCTTTCCCGCTACATATACGTTCACGCACACACAAGTCACTCCTCTACATGTCTGCACGCACAAAGTCGATGGGATGGCTTTACTCTGCCGTCCTTTACTATGCTCAATAGTTTCGTCCTCGATGCTCAATAGTTTCGTGCATCGAGGCGTAGAGGGGGCTCCAGCTATAGATCCGTTTCCCAGAAGTTTCCGCTCCTACAGTTCCAAGATCAGATCTATAGCAAGAGTCTACTGTATTAGAGTTTTGATCAACCTTCCCTCTCTGTTCATATCCTTATATTGTGAGAGATGTTTAAGTTGCTAGTTCCAACGGTGATCAGGATCTCGGCATCCTGCTAAAAAAAAGGTGCCGACAGATGGCGTGATAGACTGCCAGTCGGTTATCATCAGAGCAGCAGCACTGTGATCGGCGCTTGACGGCGAACGAATCCCCACCCCTCGAGAAGTAGAGATCGCGTGATCTAACGGCGAAGTAAAGATACAATAGAAAAAAGACTGCGAGTTTTGTATGAGCGATAGCGTAGATTTTGGAGATTTCTTCGGCAGCAGAGGTCAAACCTCTGCTTTTAATTATATAAGATTATTTTACTACGACAGATCAGAAGTGGGATATACACACGTGCCCGTGAGTTTCGGAATTTTTATTAGCGTATCGACTGGTGCGTAATAAGTGAACAACGAACTTCGGAAGAAACATACAACAAAGAAAGATATCGCGACGCAATTCGAGATGTCATCTAGAAGAAGACGGTCTCGTAGTAGAAGTACGTCAAGGATACGTCCTCGCGACGGCGAGAGTCGCAGCAGGAGATCGTCGTCGGCAAAGAGTCGCGGCCGTGACCGAGCTAGGCATGACACACGTCGTGATTGACGATCCAGATCGCGATCCAGGTCGCATGCACGGAAGACCCCCTATCAGCGAGCATCCGACCGATATAGCTAGACGAGCGGTGAGTCCGACTTCGCAAAACTACCGGAGGTGCTGGCGGAAATAATGCATACGATTTCGAAGGGGTCCCATCGATATATCAACGAGAGAGTATTGCTAGAATTCGATCCGGAAGCTAAGAACTTGACGGCAGCAGAGTGGTTGGAAAAGGTCAGTATGTTCGGGGTGATGTACGATTGGGACGAGACACATAAACTGTATTTAGCAACTTTAAAATTGCGAGGGAATGCGAAAGCGTGGTACGACGGTCTTCGTAGCATGCCAGTTAGTTGGGAGGCATTCGTCATCGCCATTGTGAGGCAGTTTCCAAGCGATGAGAACTTTGGCAAGCTGTTTGAGGCGGCAGCTTCTCTTAAGAGTCTTCCGAGGCAAGATTTACAGACATATTCATTTGAGAAAGTCAAACGCATAAACAAGTTAAAACTCGACAGCCCCGAACGTAAAATAGTCGAGGTGGTAGTACATGGGATTCATGACGACAGCATCCACATAAACGTGATGGCGTCCAAGACCAGAACACTAGCTGAGCTATACCAATGTTTGAGCATGCTCCTGTTGTCTAAGAATGGAGAAAATAAAGTGTCGAAAGTCTTAAGAGACTCGACGGGGTTGCAGGACTTCCGTGATAAAACTCGACAGGTAGGTCATGAGAGGAAACTGGGCAATGCTGGTTACTGTTTTAATTGTAGGAAGCCAGGTCATAAGAAAATTAATTGTCCCGAACTTCTTAATGTGGAAGCGAAGCAAGTTGAAGCGGGTTCGTCTTCAAAAGAGGCAGTTGCGGCGGGGAAAAGAGCAAAATGCAGATTCTGTGGACTTTTGAGGCATTCCGATTCGGATTGTTTCAAGAGGCGACGTAAAAAAAGAATCGAAGGAAGAGCATGACCTGTACTTGAAGGGACAGATTCGTTACAAATTCTAGAGGTCGAGACCCAACCAGTAGCAAAGCCGGTTAAACGATATATAGTAGAACGGGAGACTAGAGAGTGTGTCGTCGATCGAAAAGTGATTGCTCTATCATTCAGGATAAAGTGGCGCGGCAGTTTAATCTAAGACTGTTGCAAACGGATAAGACCTTGTCTGGGTTTAATAGAACGGTAGTTACTCCTCTAGGTTGCGCACAGCTGAAAGTCTACATAGACGACATTCTGTTTGAGTTGAGAGCCTTCGTCGTGCGAGATGGTGAACTCACTAGGAAAATAATAATCGGCCGGGACGCGTTAGGCAGAGGTTAGGTAACGTCGCACTATCGTGATGCAGGAGGAATTACGTTCAAGGTAAACAAACTAAATTCTGTTGCAGCAGCTGGTGAAGTAAATTTAGTTTCGAAGATATCGTTAAGGCCAATCGAGAGTTCAGAAATAATTTGTGACGAATCTGATCCAGGGGTCTTGTCGCGGTTATGCCCCTTACTTAACAAATATAGGAAAAGTGTCGCTGTTAATACGAGTGAGTTAGGATGCATCACGGCCGGAGAGATGAAGATCGAAATGACGACTGACGAACTAATTTATCGCAGATCTTATAGAATGTCTCAGAGTGATCAGGATAAAGTACAAGCGATAATGGACGACCAGAAGAAGAACGGCATAATTAGAGATAGCGTTTCGTCATACGCTAGCCCAGTAGTCTTGGTGTGGAAGAAGAATGGTGAAACCCGCATGGCAGGATCGATTACCGGGGACTTAACAAAATCACGAGACGCATAAATTACCCGCTATCTATAATTGATGATCAAATTGATCAACTAGTAAATAAGACCACCTTCACTTCGCTTGATCTGAAGTCAGGGTTTTACCAAATTCCGATGCACCCTGAGTCAGTCAAATTCACGGCGTTTATCACTCCGGATAGGCAATGAGAGTTTCTGAAGATGCCATTTGGTCTGGCAAACGCTCCAGCTGTGTTTCAGAGGACGATGAATAAAGTCTTAAAAGAGTATGCCTTAGTGTACATTGATGACATTCTAATAGCGGCTTCGTCTAAGTAGACGCCAAAGAAGCGTTTGAAAGGTTAGAGGGGGTACTAAAGATACTTCGTACTAATAATGTAACCTTCAATTTAACCAAGTGTTCTTCCAACGGAAAATTGAATATTTAGGCCGGGAGATTTCTGCTGAAAAGGTTAGGCCAGGTGTGCACAAAGTTGATGCGGTTCTAAAAACGGCGGATCCCCAGAATGTCCGACAGGGAAGACAGTTTTTAAAGTTGGCTGGATATTTCAGGAAATTCGTTTGCAACTTTGCTTAGAGGACGGCCTCCTTGACAAACTTATTAAGAAAGAATGTTCCTTGGATCTGGGGCGAGGCTGAGTCTCGCACGGTAAGGGAGATCAAAGAGATTTTAACTGACTATTAGTTCTATACGATCCGTTACGAGAGACCGAAGTTTACACTGACGCTAGTTCTCTGGGGTTAGGGGCAATGTTAATTCAGAAGGATGGTAGTGAGAGGCGAGTCGTCGCTTAGTATAGTCGGAAAACATCTGTAGAGGAACGGAAATATCATTCCAATAACCTCGAGACACTAGCAGTAGTAGCGGCGTTAAAAGCGTTCAGGGTATACTTATTAGGTATCAAGTTCGTAGTGGTGACTGATTGTAGCGTGATTAGAGCCACGGCGAGCAAGAAGGATATTCAGCCACGGGTTGCTTGTTGGTGGGTATATTTGCAAGACTTTGACTTTGAGATAGTCTACCGGCCAGGTGCTCAGGGAGCTCACGTAGATTATCTGACAAGGGGAGCCTTGACCACCAGAAATGGTTATCGTGAAATTCATTGCCAATTTTTTTTGTGGTTCTATAAGTCAAAAAAGTTGTTCCGTGTTCGGCCGTTTGTTCCAATGAGCCTTAGTTTTCAAGTTTTTAATTTTGAAAAAACACGGCTTTCTTTCTTCCGTGCACCGGAAAAGTCGTTCCGTTAAGTCTATTTACAAGCGGCTTCGAATGGCTCAGTGAGTAAGGTCTTGCATCGTAATTCGAGGCATGCGGGTTCGAATCCTGCAATCAATAACTTTTTTTTTGAATATTTTACATTGTTATGTATGTTTTTGCATTTTATTTACTGTGTATTTAAAATTATATGTAAGAAATATATAATATAAAGTTTTGAATATATCGGAGAGGAACAAGACAAATTGAAATCTTATGGTAAATGTTGTTACAGAAAGTTATTTATTTAGTATTTGATTAATTTGACGTACAGTGTTGAGAGTGATATATATCATAAAAACACGGAAAACATTGAAATTTTCTGTAATTGGAACATTGTATAAACGACGTCATGCCACATAAACATTTATTTTTATTTTCGAATGTCTGGTGGAAAACAAATCTTCTATGGAATTTCTCCCCTCCCGCTCTGACAGAATAACGGTTGCTTTTATAGAGACAGATTCTGAGCAGATACCTGACCTACGATTTGCATGGTACGCTTCAAAATTGACTTCGGAAAGACCTGTATTTTCTAATGTAAATCAAATTTGTTTTTCACCAGACATTCGGAAAAATAAATGTTTATGTGGCATGGCGTCGTTTATACAATGTTCCAATTGCAGAAAATTTCAATGTCTCATATGTCTCTAGTTACGATGCAAGCACCTAACTTACTGAGCCACTCGAAGCCGCTTGCAAATAGACTTAACGGAACGACTTTTCCGGTGCACGGAAGAAAGAAAGCCGTGTTTTTTCAAAATTAAAAACTTGAAAACTAAGGCTCATTGAAAACAACTTTTTTGACCTATAGAACCAAAAAAATTGGCATTGAATTTCACGATAACCACTTCTGGTGCTCCCTTTGTGAGTCGAAATCTGATGGAGTGCTGTTCGGTGAACATCACTGAAAACGAGTGGGTAAAAACAGCTCAGGCGCAGGATTCCGACATCGAAATAATACGAAAAATACTAGAGTCGGGGGAGGTAAGACCGGACACAAGGCAGTACTTGGAGAAATATGTACTGAAGGATGACGTAGTGTTTCGTAAAACGGACAAGGGGAATAAACGCGTGGTACTACGGATGTCACGGTTCAACGTAGCGAAGTAATGTCACGATAACCAGGAGCACTTTGCGTTGGATAAAACTCTAAAGAAGCTCAGGGAAAATTACTGGTTTAAAGATGAGGAAGTTTGTTGCAAAGTACGTCAAAGTGTGTCTAAACTGCCTCTATTACAAGTCTTCGAGTGAGCAAAAGCCTGGATTTTTGCATCCTATTGAGAAGGTAGTCCCATTCCATACCATCCACCTCGATCATATTAGTCCATTTATACGCAGTAAGCGTAAACACACTCATGTTCTGACGATCATCGATGGGTTTACCAAATTTTGTATCCTAAAGACTGTGAGAAACACATCAGCCAAGGACGTACTCAAAGCTCTGCATCAGCTGTTTGCAGTGTTCGGAGTGCCATCACGCTTGATAAGAGTCAGGAAAAGCGCCTTTACCTCTCACATGTTTAAAAACTTTTTGTGTGGAGCATGGAATTAAGCATACTAAATGCAGTAGCAACGTTTAGGGCCACCGGACAGTGCGAACGGCTAAACCACGTCATCTTAAATTCGCTGGCCACAACGTGCGCCGGACAATCGGAGAATCGGTGGGACGAGAGCCGGAAGAAAGTTCAAAGTGCAATAAATTGTACGACTAACAGAACCACGAGAATGAGTCCCGCACAACTATTATTGGAATATAAGCCTTCCAGTCCGGCGGATGCCAAGTTGTCAAAGATCCAGAGTAGCTTGGACGAGGTGCTAAGGCAAAGGGACCTTACAAGGTGATAGCGGTACTACCGAATGATCGCTACGAGGTGCAGAATCTACGGGATCTGAAGAAGACGCCAAATCAGAGGAGTGTACCCTAATAGGCACATTTGTGAAAATATTGCACAAAAATGGCATCATGAATTGCGACGATTTTGCAATGATTGCACTAAGATGATTCGCCATAACGCAACAGATTTGTCAAAATAAAATATTGTAAATAATATTTGTCAAAAATTGCGAAAAAGTCGTTATGCATTTCCACAGTATATACCTCCAATAGGCAAATTGTGAAAATATTGCACAAATATGACATCATGAGTGACGACGATTTCTTGCATTTCTTCATAAGCAATCATATTTCTACATATTTTAAACATCACATAGCTGAATTTATTTTCTCAATTATTGGACAATTTCTTTGTAAAATTAATTTTGCAAATATACTGCTAAGATGATTCGCCATATCATTATTCTTTTGCCGAAATAGTATTTGGAAGGTAATTTTACAAACAACTACAAATATTTCAAAACAGATCAATGTTTTTACATCTATTTCCTAAAATATGTCTGTATAATTGCAAATTACAATTTTAGTGCAAGATTTCGTCACATCCCAGGCAACCAGCTGACGTTATAATGACGTTAATATAAAGTCAGTTTTTGACCAGTTCGACGTTAGTTTATGACGTGATATTAACGTAATGACGACGTGAGTTTGTCTCGTCAAAAATGACGTCATGTTAAT
>NW_018020904.1:58811-66947 GCF_002006095.1 Pseudomyrmex gracilis | reverse complement strand
GTTCAAAATAACGTCAGATTTAGGTCATAATCACCAATTAGTGACAAAAATCACGTATATTTACGTTATTACAACGTCAGCTGGTTGCTTGGGATAATTTTGTAAATGGTTTCCTATCAGGGTAGTAGCTGCTGATAGCTTGAGAAGATGAATCACGTTCGATGCTACGCAGCGAGTCTGGTGAGTAAAGTGCCAGTTTGAATTGGACTAGGACCCCAGATTTGGTCACGTCGGTAGGTTTTCGCGTGCAAGGGTAGTTGCCTCGTGCGATGTGACCTGCTGGCGGAGGCCAGGACCTCAGTAGATCGAGTCGACAGGTTCTCGCGTACGAAGGTGGTCGCCTCGTACGATGTGATCTGTTGGCGGAGGCCAGGACTTTGGGCTGTGATATAGGTCGGTTGACATAGGTCGCCGGACCGCTAAGGAAAGTCGCGAATAGTTCACCTGCCCCTAAAACTTCTAATACGGAGTATTATAAGAGTATGGTAGCGGCAAATTGCAGGAGACTGCCCCGAGAACAGGAACTAAATAGAAATACCGTTCTTACTAGTGGATGAGCCGATAGGCTCACTGATAATATCTTATTGTTCTAGATGGCGCCGGGGACGACTAGCCAGTCAGTATGGCCGAGTGTAGGAGATGTTTAAGCTGCTAGTTCCAGCGGTGATCAGGATCTCGGCATCCTGCTAAAGAAAAAGGTGCCGACAGATGGCGTGATAGACCGCCAGTCGGTTATCATCAGAGCAGCAGCACTGTGATCGGCGCTTGACAGCGGCGAACGAATCCCCACCTCTCGAGAAATAGAGATCGCGTAATCTAACGGCGAAGTAGAGATACAATAGAAAAAAGACTCCGAGTTTTGTATGGGCGATAGCGTAGATTTTGAAGATTTCTTCGGCAGCAGAGGTCAAACCTCTGCTTTTAATTATATAAGATTATTTTACTACGACAATATTAATATCCTTATAGTAATATTCTTGATCCTCCATCAAAAGATCTTTCAAATAAACTCTCACTTAAAGACTTATTTGAGCTCTTTAACCCTTTCTAGTGCTATACAAAATTTTCATTCTCTCCGCACTCTCGCAGAAGCTTCTTTCAAAAATATCAAAACACGTATTTCGTTTTTCGATATTTTTGTTTTTATAAAAAGTATTTGTTGAAAGAACGATTTGACAATTCAAAATAATTAAAACAGACCCCAACAACCAGTAATCCACACGAGGTGGTGATTTCTTTTTAACCTTTAAACCGCCGGTATGACGCTATTTGTCATGGCGTGGTGTCATCAAATCAAGTATATAGTTTTTTAAACTAATAAATATATATTCGGTCATGAGAGCCGAAGGTGTTGTGCGGAAATTATACGTGTATATATTTACATATATACGTGTTCACGTGTAAATTTTAACACGTGAAATTTGAATTGGAATAACAATTCTAAAATTCATATAGGATGCTATACTTGCATCTCGTATATGAGAGATCCCAAATACCCCCCTAATTGAAATTAAATTTATATTGCGAAAAAAACTCCTCAGCCGGAAGTCGAACCTGGAATCTCCGGCTTTCCGTGCCGTCGCCTTTCCTATTCGGCCACCGAGGCACTTGGAGTTTGTCTCGCAATATTCACACATATATATTCGAAAAACGCCATCTTCCTCCAGCGTGATTAAACAAGTAAAGAATCTTTTTAAGGCTCCGAAGTTTCCAAACTAATAAATATATATTCGGTCATGAAGATGGAGGAAGATGGCGTTTTTCGAATTTTTGGCGTTGAATTTCGATTGAAACAAGTTATTGATATAATGTTTTTCTAGCATCCATGCGAACTATTTCCTCTAAATTATTTTAAAAAGTTATACGTATGCGAATATTTTATATTCTTAAATTTACTAATCGCAGTTTAAATCTTTATTATCTAAAGACAAGATTAATTGTAAACAATTTGTAACTTTTTTATGTAAAAAGTATCTTTTTTTTAAAACAACTGTTTTCATTAGTTTTATTTACACGTGAATGTAATAGAATACATATACAGGGTGTCCGACAATTACTTTAACAGCTCTCGTAGGCAGGTAGAAGGAGTAGGATTCTTATGACCTTTTATATATTTTACTGGTTATTCTTTATATTATGCTGTAACTGTAACATATACATAATAAAAGGTAATAAAGATAACCGCGCGAAACGCGTCGAGCTGTCGTACGCACGTAAGACAGCCCGATGCATGCTTATTCGCGAATTTTTGGTAATTAAGATCTCGGTAACTATTGCGAATTTTGCAAAATGGTATAGAACTTTTCGACTCAGTTTTACTCCTTCTACCTGCCTACAAGAGATGTTAAAGTAATTGTCGGACACCCTGTATAATTTTATATAAAAAATAGATATAAATATATAAGAAATATTTTTTTTAAACATATTGGTAAATATACATTGTAGGTTACACCTCATCGAGTTTGTTGCACTTGAGATATGTTGTAGGGCAAGTCGTACTGAGTAAGTTCCTACAAAACTTTCGTGGAGAACGGCTTTGGTTTAAGACAAGCCTTCCAACTGATCACGTGACTGCAGAGACATCTTTTGGCATAAACCGCACATTAGGCGCAAGTTAAAAGACTCTGGTTTAGGAAATGTGACGATTTAAAGTTTCAGAATTTTAATGCTTTACTTTAGATATTATAAGCTGATATCACGATCAGTAAAGTTTCTTTAAGTCGTACTGATGTGTTGAAGAATGTAAACAAACCTACGATTAAATCTTTCATGTCAAAAGTGTATGTAGACGCAGTGTGTTCTGTAAAAATTTGGAGAAGTGTAAACCTATGTGGAACCTCGCTTTGTGGAAAGTGTGTACGTGGAAGCAGGCTCCCTTGAAAAAAAAGGGGACTTCACTACCAAAAAATTAGACACATAGGTGTGGATTGAACATTGCTTTGAATGAAAAGTACATTCATGCGACATGTGCTAAATATTCCTGTTACAAGTAAATATAAATAATCACTTTCCACTTAAAGCAAAATTCAACCTATATGTCTCGTGTTTAGTGGTGGAGCCCCCGCAGGAGGGCCTGTCTCCACGTACACACTTTCTACGCAAAGCGAAGTTCCACATGGGTTTACAACATCCAACGCAAAACGAGATTCACCCAAATCTGTGTCTAGTTTTTCGTAGTGAAGCCTCCCCGCAGGGAAATGGAACACACTGCCTTCACACATGCATTCATAGATTTGTTTACATTCTTTACTGTTTATAATATCAGCTTTTAATACCTAGAATAAATCATTAAAACATTAAAATTTAAAATTGTCATATTTTCTAAAACAAAGCCATCTCCCGCGAAATTTTGGTAAAGAACTCGGTACGATCTATCCTACAACATATCTCAAACGCAACAAAATTGATGAAAAATGTGACTTAAAATGCATATTTCCCAAAATAATTCAATAACAAGATTTATATCTAATTTTGCTAATTTGCACATGTGAACTGTCAGCTCTGTAATTAGTGATTTTTAATCGCGCTTATAACTTTAAAAACTATATTACAGATATAACTATATTAAAAACTATATAACTATATTAAAAACTATTACAGTCTTATTAAATTGTTTTCTTTTTGAGTGTCGAGACATAGATTAGAGAAACGGCAAATCGAGATATGTAGTTAGTGGCTGATTTCAACCTGTATTTATTTAAGTTTAATGAGTATTGATGTGCTTACACGTTGTTTTAGTCTTGAAAATATAAAGCTGCGCATTTTACTCAATTTTCTCTAATATTTTTAACTTTCTTTCTCACTTAATATTGATTATCCGTAATTCAAACTACACATTGAAATATCTCCGTTTTGAAGACATACAGAAAAAACACAAGATTATTTGTTCTTATGTTTGTTTTATTTTGAGTTGAGAAACAGATTACAAGATCATACAAAGAAATTGATCGATTAGCTATCGATAAAATATAAAAAGGTTTTTCTTCTCAACTGTCTGACTCATATATATAGAGTCACGAACTGCCTTGCGCCATCAGCACATGACTTCATTGCGCGAGAACTTGACGCAAGGCACTACTATACTTCGTTATATACAACATTTCTGAAAATAGTTTTTTGGAATAATTTAGAATAAAACTGCATAAAAAGAGCGACCTTACCGATTTTAATAACCTTGTGGTATGTTGTCTCGAACATGGCTGAGTAAAGTCCAAGAAGTTTTTGCCGTCGCTCGTTGTTTATTAAAAAGTTATTAATAATCAAAGATAGTAACCCTCTCCGGTACTTCGGACATGAGACAGTGTACAGCGATTTTCAACTTTCCACGCAAAGAGATGTCCCCAAACAGCCTGATGTTTTGGATGCGAAACAAAGTCTGTAAATGTACAATTTTACATAGAATTTTGACTTTCCATGTAAAGCAAAGTTTACCTTCACCGCCCGGTGCTTACGAATACTAAAGAAGTCTGTAAATGTACAGTTTTATATGAGTTTTCGACTTTTCGCAAAGTGAGATATTATTCTACATTGTCTGATACTTTGAATGCAAACCGAAGTCTAAACACATGTATAAATTCGCATAAATTTTTGAATTTACACAAACAATGAATTATAAACCTCGCTTTGAAAACTTTTGTGAAAGTTGAAAACTCATGTAAAAAGAAAAATGTTACGAAAAGACTTATCTTTGTTACACTCGGAAAAAATAAAACAGACATTGTTTCTTATAATTTTTGAAGCGAAGAATCTAGTGTTAGTCAAAATTATATCACACGTCAATTTAAAAAATTGAGTCTACTTATTAAAAAAACGCGTTGTAGTCATTCGTGAAAGAGATCACCATGTTATATATCATAATAGTATATACTGATATATTAATATTTTGATATAAAAATAGAAAATATTTTATGAAAATACTATATTCAATAAAGAAAATATTAAATGCAACAGATTCTCGCGCACAAACATGCTCGAGTCAGCTTCTCTTAGCGCGCAGTTACTCATAATTGTACAATGTTTTAAAACGTCAAAAAACAATATATGTATCACTGCGTATCATCGATACACGTCATGTTGTCTATAAATAAACTCCATTATTTTTTATATATTCCGATATATTACAATTTTAAGTAATACTATTGGAGTTTTTGTTTTAAAAACTAGAAATAATGTCTGTTTTATTTTTTCTAAACACAAGCAAAATAAGTCTTTTGTAATATCTGTTTTTACAGATCTTAAGTAGCATTCACAGTATCAAACAGTGGAAGTGGACCTCGCTTTGCTTGATAAGTTTTTACATAATTTCCATTTTTTATATTTGAGAAACTTAGTTACGTATGTAAAAAGATAAAAAGTTTTCATGACACGAAAGATTCGAAAATCCATGCGAAAATGTACATATATACAACCATTTCCCGTTAAAAGTAAAGATCGTTATACTTAATTGGTAATACCTTTTTAATTAATAACGAGCAACAACTAAACTTTTATGGTACTCAGAGTTTTGTTCTTGACATATGCACATAAAGGTTATTGAAGTCGGTGGAGCCGTCTCAATAATGCAGTTCTATTTATTTTTTAGAAATGTTTATTTATTACATATTACAATTATATATATATATATATGAATTACCTATTTAACCGTCTAATAAAATGTAAAAAATCTCAATGCAAAAAAGATACCTTGGTCAGGAGTCAAACCCTGATCTCCCGCATTTTGTGCAGAATTGAGAAGAAGACTGCAATTAGCTTAGATCATAAGTCATATTTTAATATTGCCAGAAATTTGCCTTAGTAGCCAAATTGTGTTGTTTTATTAAGAAGCCCTATTTCTTTTTGAGTTTATATTTAACGAAACTATAGAATATTTGTTATAATATAAAATATTAAAGTTTTCAATTCTTGTGCAAAAGGATTTTTTTAAAACATGTTAAAGTAATGTTAAAATATTATCTATGGTTATCTTTTCTGATAAATTAAACATGTGTTATTTAATATATGTTATTCATTACTGTGACAGCGATAATTATACAATACTGTAACATTATAAATGTCCGAGTCAAAGTGTTTTGCCGATTACCACATACTTGCGTTCAAGTATAATTATTGTGAAAATGCTAAGCAGTGATCTTGATAAAAGTGAAAATGCTAGAATGTATATCAAAAGACAGCAACACAGGAAATCATTTTTGTCTAATAAACATAAAGTAACAATTAATGAAGAAGTTTAGACTCCTAAGTTTCAAACTACGCGAAATTTAAACGGTCATGAGAGCCTTACGCTAGATGTTTATTGCGTAATAAATAAATAAATAAATGAATATATATATGTAGCTATATTTATATTACACGTAAATTTTTACACGTGAGTTTTAAATTAAAATTCAATAATTTATTTTATTTTATTTCATTATTAATTTTTTTATAATTTCAATATTTTCCTGAATTCATATAGGATGCTATACATCACGTATATGAGAAAACTCCCGATTACCCATCTATCTAATTTTAAAATATTGCGGAAAAAAACATCTCGTTCAGAAATCGAACCTGGAATCCCCGGCTTTCCGTGCCATCGCTTTTCCAGATCAGCCACCAAGGCACTTTGTGTTTGTCTCGCAATAATCGTATATCAAGATGTTCTGAAAATAACGCCATCTTTCACCGGCGCGAGCGTAAATTAACAATTAATAAGAATTTTAGGCTCTTAAGTTTCAAACTACGCGAAAATTAAACGGTCATGAGAGCCTTACGCTGGATGTTTGTTGAAGAATAAATATATCAAGAAACGCAGTAGCGTCTCGACGCCAAATATATAAAAGTACCCGCCAAATGAGTGTCACTATCAAGACGCTACCGTGTACTTTATCCCAAAGTTTTTCTCGATGAATTTTTGATACAAAATATTTCGTAAATTATAACACTAATGAAAAATTTAAACTTATTTGTCTTAATAAATGTCATTACGAGCTTTCAATTGCGAGAAGTGCAAATTAAATTGGTTCAGTCAATCCAGAGATCTAAAATATTACACCTCAAAATGCAAGAATTTGTCACAAAGATTTTTAAAATTCAGTCTCACGTACACAAAACCGCACACACAACACACACACACACACACACACACACAAAACCGCGTTCACAGCCGCGCTCGTGCTCGCACACGCGTTCAAGTCAGACATTCAGCGCGTTTGTATAGTGGCATTTTGCATATATTGTGAATACATAATTTTTAATTTTTTTTTTTTATCATGCTATGCTAACGCTTCTATTCAGTGTCTATTAAACTTATTAGAAAAACATTATTACGTCTAGAACGGACAAATGCTGTGAAAAAATTAGTGGACAGCTATATCTTTAATGAAAAATTTAAAATTGTAACTGCGTAGACTGACAGGTGAAAAATATTTTCAAACTGTTCAACGAGATGCTAGGGAATTTCTTATATGGCTTAGTGATAACATACAAAGTAAAAAATATTATTAAATATCAATTACCTACAACTTTGCGATGTAAAATATATAGTTATACGACTATGAAAACACATAGTAATTCTGTTTTTTTACTACAAATTTCCGAAACTATAAAAAAACTCTTCAAGAACTCAACAATTAAATTTTTTATGTCGAAATAATGTCAAAAAAGTAATACTTATAATACTATATCACCAGTTGAAAAAAATAATGTCACAGTAACATATCTTCATTTTACGATTATTAATATTTACAACTATTAATACTAAGACTAAAAAAATTAATTGCAATATTAAAGATGTATCTACTACAAAGATACATCTTGGTGGCAATACATATAAAGTTAATAGTGCAATTTTTCATCATGGGGAAAATTTGAATATTGGATGTTATATAAATATAGTGCGTACTAAAAACATAGACTAGATAACAATACATGATACAAAGATATAAAATTGCAATTGGCCTAAAAGTGCTAAAAATGCACTATATATTTTATATTTTTCGCAGAAAAAATAAAAGGTAAATGTATAGAATAGGGGAGCCCCCTCCGATCGGCTTCTTTTTCACATATGTTATTAAGATTACCTTCCTGAGTAACAATATGAAGCTTTTAGCCGTCGCTCATTGTTTATAAAAAAGTTATAAACAGAAAAAGTTTCAT
>NW_018020904.1:54132-58226 GCF_002006095.1 Pseudomyrmex gracilis | reverse complement strand
TTTTTTATAAACAATGAGCGACGGCTAAAACTTTTAGAAACGTACTCAGGAAGGTCATATTTACAATATATCAAAACGAGAAGCCGATCGGAGGGGGCTCCCCTATTCTGTACATTTACCAAATAAAATAAAATGTACATATACTTTTACTATTGCATTTTAAAAAAGTAGTAAAATCACTTTAAAAAAAAGTCTTTACAAAAGAAAAAACATACGCCAAGTANATAAAAACTATCCCAATATATAGACTATCTATTACATAAATCTTTTTTCTGTATAAGTAAAAACCACAGACAATCAACGCAATTAGCCAAGTACTGGACCCAAGACTGTAGACCCCATAAAACGTTCGCCGTTGCTCGCTGCATACCGCCCAATATCGCGCGATCGCTGAAGCTGAGTCGCGCCGCGCTTGTTTATTTCTCCGCCTCTCATTGCTAAGACATTGCATGAAAGAAGCCATTTTACTTTACAGCTGATAATCGTGCACGCCTATAGAGTCCGATCATTGCCCCCCGCGCACTCATTGGCTCACATTTATTAATTCATATCTTAATAATAAATTAATATTGCACATTTTGCAAAATGGTAAATAACTTTTCTGTTCGGATTGACCCGATCTATCTACACACTTCGGCTGATTCATTACTTATGAAACATTCTGTATATACAGGATGTCCCAGAATTGATGTGACATCTCTCGTAGGCAGGTAGAAAGAGTAAAACCGAGTCGAAAAGTCCTGAACCATTTTTTTCTATTATTTATAATAAAGGAGTAATTATTAAGTAAATCAGGCCAATCAGCGCCGACCTTTAGCCAGGCGCACGTCAGTGAACCGCGCGAAGCGCTCACGCACACTAGGCGCGTGGCTCACTGACGTGCGCCTGGCTAAAGATCGGCGCTGATTGGCCTGATTTACTCATACATGTAATACTTCTATATCGCTAGTCGCGTATCTTCGCAATGAGAGGCACGAGGCCCGAGAAGGAGAGACGCACGAAGTCCAAATATAGGCATAGATAGTCGAGCGTCATTATGCGCAGGCGCGTTTACTAAGCGAGTGCGAGCGAGACAAAGCATTGGAAAGTGAGAGAACGCGAAGAAAAAACGCGAAAAAGAGAAATGTCCAAGCGTGCTTGAATGTTCACCGCATGTGCACAAAGCAGCTGGACCTTGCGCGAGAGAGAGGCTACTATATTGTCTGCACCGTAACGTGCACCGTAACGTGTTGGGCTTCATGTCGGCACCGTACTACCGATATAGAAGTACCCTAATAAGCACATTTGTAAAAATATTGCACAAAAATGGGATCGTGAATGGCGACGATTTTGCAATGATTGCATTAAGATGATTCGCCATAACACAACAATTTTGTCACAATAAAATTTTGTAAATAATATTTGTCAAAAATTGGAAAAGAATCGTTATGCATTTTCACAGAATATACCTCCAATAGGCAAATTGTGAAAATATTGCACAAATATGACATCATGAGTGACGACGATTTCTTGCATTTCTTCATATGCAATTATATTTTTACATATTTTAAACATCACAGAGCTGAATTTATTTTCTCAATTATTAGACAATTTTTTTGTGAAATTAATTTTGCAAATATACTGCTAAGATGATTTGCCATATCGTTATTCTTTTGCCGAAATAGTATTTGAAAAGTAATTTTGCAAGCAACTACAAATATTTCAGAAAAGATCAATGTTTTTACATCTATTTCCTAAAATATATCTGTATAATTGCAAATTACAATTTTAGTGTAAGATTTCGTCACATAATTTTGTAAATGTTTTCCTATCAGAGTATTACATATATGGATTTACTCAATAATTACTCCTTTATTATAAATAATAGAAACAAATGGTTCAGGACTTTTTGTCTCAGTTTTACTCCTTCTACCTGCCTACAAGAGATGTCACACCAATTCTGGGACACCCTGTATATATACATATACATACACATATATGTATATACAAGTCATAATACATACAAAAAAGCATATTGACGATACGTAAGTAAATAAATTAATAAATTAATACTAACATATTGGCATATATATAATATTTTAGAATTTCAAAAGTAACATTATATCACATTAAAAATAGTTGCTGTTATCTTATCTTAACTACAAAAAAATATAAATGTAAAGAAAGGAAATATGAGAAAAAAAATATATAATAACATATATGTACATTAATAAGATATACGTAATATAAAACTTATTAGAATAATTAGATATATCTAAGAATTGTGCGTTTTAAGAGTTTATGTACAATATGTAGCTTGAATCAGTACTACTTATGACCCGGGCACGCCAAGTTTTTGTACTTTACGTTTTTTTTAAGCCCGTTTTATGAAGTCTACAGTCTTGGATCCAGTACTTGGCTAATTGCGTTGATTGTCTGTGGTTTTTATTATACAGAATTAAGATTTATGTAATAAATAGTCTATATATTGGGATAATTTTTATGTACTTAGCGTATGTTTTTTCTTTTTCTAAAGACTGTTTTTTAGTATATATATCCAGACAGCACACAACGTCCAAATTTGGATCTTATTTAGTCGAAACGTCCATGAACATTATATGTATGTTTTAAGAATGTAAATTATTAGATGTACAAAATGTATTTACATTTAAATGTTTTAAAAATGTCCATCTTATAGCCATTTCGTTTTGATATACATGCTGCGCAATATTTTTCAGTTTTGTAGAACTAAATTAATTAATTAGATGGCGCAGTGGGTGAGCATAGGGTTAATGATTTTACTAATTTTTCGAGTTTCATAGTGACTCCTATTTTTTTCTATTTCTAATTTTTAAAAGTTTATTATTATTTTACAATAATTTTCTGTTTGTTTATATTTTAAAGTTATTACAATTATAAGTATAAAAGATTAAATAAAAACCGACATAATTATTTAATATTTTAACATTGTTTTATTGAAAATAAAAAAACTATGTAAAAATTAAAAATTAGTGTGAAATAATAGCAACTTCAAATAAAAAGAAAAAACGAAAACCCCGACAGAACTCGAACCCGCGTGGCAAGATTGTCAATCTCACGCTCTACTTATTTAGCAAATTGACATATGTATGTAGCTGCATTACCTACTTTAAATTTGTTTTTAATTTTTTTAAGTAGGTTGACATACTAATTAGAGGAGAATGAGGAATAGTGTTCAGCGGTGCTCAGATTGATCATCTCAATTACAAGAAAGAATATCTCTAAACATGTATTTGGCAATATATTGAGTTTTTTAACACAAATATACCGTCAAATACATGATTAGAGATATCATTCTTTCTTGTAATCTAGATGATCAGTCCGATTCGCTTAGTACCGTGATCCTGTTTTGTCCTACAATACTTAAATATGTTGCTCATTTTTAATGTAAATCCGAGTTTATTTGTTACTATCTTATATGTCCATTTGAATTGAGAAAAACATTTTACATAGATCCATTTGTGGCCTATTAGATACTTAAAATAGACAATTTTAAAATGTCTAGAAAAGTAACACTGGACGGCTTTAGAATGTTCTAAAAATGTTTGAGGATATAATCTGAACATTTTAAATATGTACAAAACGTCCAATACCTATGTTTTTAATATGTTTTTTAAAACATCATTGTGCTACCTGGGTATTTATATTACACTCACGTGTAACTTGTTAAACGTGAGTTTCTAAGTAAAAAATATAAAGGTGTTGATAATAGCTGTTTGAAGCTAACACTGTTGCTGATGTGTATATTTGTTGAATTAATTTATTATTAGGAGTATAAATAAGTTTCCGCCGTTTTTTATCAAAAATTGGGCATTTATTGTGAAAGAACGGTACATAATGTTTTATTCGAAGTATTGTCCATCGCTAGCCACTACCTTTTCCCATCTTTCTGGTAGCATACGGATACCTCGTCGAAAAAACGCTCCATCTTTTGAAGCTATCCAGGAATCGACCCAATTTTTGGTATCTTCATATGATGTGAAGTGTTGCTCAGACAGGCCATGTGCCATCGATCGAAACAAGTAATAATCAGAAGGAGCAATGTCTGGTGAATACGGCGGGTGACATAAAACTTC
>NW_018020904.1:49920-53278 GCF_002006095.1 Pseudomyrmex gracilis | reverse complement strand
TATGACGTTTTACAGCTGACAATTTTAACAATAACATACTATTGAGACCATCTTTTGTCAAACGGCGGAAACTTATTTATACTCCTAATAAAAACAAGTTACATAACGTTTTTGACCTGAGGATTAGGTCTTTTTCAATGTAAATCTACAAAACAATAAATTTTTATATAGAGATTCGCTCTTTCCATTGAAATCTCCACACACAATGATAGGAGAATATTTACAACATTCATGGAAGAAAGCCCGCCAGAAGTCCTGGGAAGTAAACGACCCACTTCTGCGAGGAGGGCTACACAAGAAAAATACATATAGACTTAAACTATTTGGAAGGAAAAGTCTTGCAGCAATATACTTCACCGCATTCTCGGAACACAGTCGATCAAGAACAATATCTTTTAAAATTTGAAACGTAATGTGTTTGGAAATTACCAACGCTACGCCTCCTTCTGCTCGATTACGGTCTCTAGAAATAATTTCATGGTTAGGGAAGGTAATCATGCTAAAGGCCTCTAAGTACGTCTCGCACAAAGCTGCTACGTGAACGCACCCCTCAAATAACAGATGTTTGAACAAATCAATTTTGCGAGTCAAAGAACGACGGTTCCACTGAAATAAGGTAAACGAATCCAGTTGACTCTGAGCCATAATGAATAAAAAAAAAACAGGATTATTAAAGATCTGGGAGGGCTGTCACTTTAGGGGTTTCGAAGATCTTGTGACGTCGGCATAGGAGGCTGGAGAGGCGTCCGCCGTAAACCTAAAAACTCTCCCAGGAAGAAACTCCCCGATTGAGAGAAGTGGCACCGAGGTCTGTGCTTCTTCTCTCACGGAACCAGTTCCGCCGCCGCTGTCGAAAATCGAGGCAGCTTCTTTGAAAGAGACGTCTTTAAACGCCATGAGTTTGTAAATTTGTTTTTGTCTTAAAAACGAAGGACAGTTAAGATCTGATGCCTTGTGGTTAATATTTTTAAACTTGGCTCTCAAGCAGTTGGCACAACAAGGATCTTTAACGTTGCAGCTGGATTTATCATGTCCTGTCTTGTCGCAGTGGGCGCAAACGTTTCTACCGCCGGCAGAAGACTTACAGGAAGCCGTAACGTGACCGAGTCTTTGACACTTACCGCAACGTCTAATCTTATAAACATAAAGACTGAGGAAGACTCTCTTACCTAAATATACACAAGAACGAGGCACACACTGTGTCCTGAAGCAAAGAATGTAGTTTTGAGTGTGAACTAAATCGAACGCAGAAGACGAGGGTGGAAAAGACAGAGAAGAAGGTTCATCCGCGCCCGCTGTCTTCTTAGGGACTCTCCTTATCATGCAGACCGCCTCGAAAGGGAGGTCCACCCACTATCTTATCCAAGAGATGGTTTAATATTTCTCAAAATGTCATACACCGATTCATCCTCGTCGACTCCTCTGAGGAACTGCTTAACAACACGGAAACTAGATACGAAAGCAAACCAAAAATCAGGAGAAATAACAACATCGCCAATTATCTGAAAACGGTCAACGAACAAGTTGGCAAGAGTGGGAAAAATTACAGACAACTTGTTTCTCCCAATCAACTTTAAATCATACGCGTTTTCAAAGATATCTTGTACAAGACTGTTAAGTTTTCTTCCCAGCCCCAGTACGCTCAAAGAATTTTTGGCCCAGCGTCTCCCCGAGACTACAATTTTCAATGTGTACTAGGAAAGATCCTGAAGAATCAGCACAATACTTATTCACCAGTAAAGATCGCTGGCTCTCCGTAAGCACCTTATAGACTCTCTTACTAGATTGACCGGTTGAAGACCGGTGAGATCTGTCTCTTTCTTGGGACCGCACTCTCGGCAAGAGGGAGATCCAAGCCGATCAACGCCACCGAAGGATCCGTGGTAGATGAAGTTGAACACAAACCTCCTCCGGAAGACGCTAGCCTCCGGGTTTCCTTAACATTAGGTTGGGGCAAACTGTCACCAACACCAAACTCCTCATCCGACATCGGTACGTCAAGAACCTCTATATCCATACTGAGCAGAGTAATTGAAGGAAGTAAAACAAGTTGAAGAAGGTAAAACAAGTTGCAGATTATCAAAAATATATGAGTAGGTATAAGGCGGTATGTTAAAAATGAATGATATATAGATTATATATAGGTTATGACTAAGATATCTGGAGAGTAATATAGAGATTACATAGTATTGCTGAGTAAGATAATAAGCAGTAAAATAAGTAAGTTATCACGTAAAAAAGAAAAGACAAAAAATAACCGAAGAAATAAAACAAGCAACAGTCGGCGAAAGTCGCCGGCTAGCGCGGTGAAAAGCGCCCGTCAAGAAAACGACGATACTTTGTCCTTACGCACCCGAAAAATAAAAACAAGCGTTTTAGATAAAGTAGACAAAAAGTACTTACGCGGAGTAAGCACAAGAAGCAAGCATGCAAACTAAAAACCCACAAAATCAGGAAAAACAGGATCAGGAGCCTTCAGGACGATCGCTGCGTTGCGCACGCTCAGAACCGAATTCTCTTCGGTACTGTTATCGACAGCCACAAAATATATCTCTACGGCAGAGCGTTGATTTTAGTCGACGACGTCAAATGTAACTTACTTGTATGCGACAAAAAGCCGTCAGATACGCTCAGCGGCACACGTACACCGTAAAGGTTAAACACATGAAGATCTTATTACCCAGAACAAAAGAATTCACAATGTTCTCTTTGATCACACACTCGTCATTAATTTTGCATGAAATCAAACTAAAGTTATACAGCGTTCCCGCCAACAATCAACTCCGCGTTCTGCGCAGGCGTTATTGTGAAATCTAGCTAGAGCGCTTTAACTGTCGGTAAGACAGCACTATCACAAAAGACAATTTTTAACAGAAACAATCGCCGACTGCGATAACACGCGCTCTGTGTGTAATATCACAAAGAAAACAAAATATACTTTAACTTCACGTCAAAAACAATATACAATTTTAAATAGTAAACAATATATGGTTTCTAATTAGCAACACAAGTCTATATAGGAGTCATTTTGCCTTTGTTCAATATTCAGTGAGAAACACAGACAGAATGACCTTCGTGTCGCTAATTAGAAAGCACCAATAATTAGCTGAGACAGTGGTCTCTTTTTATTATTTCACTCTTAAAGAATATATACATACTAAAATAAAGACAATTTATATAAAACAAAGAAAGTGTAAAAACTTTTCTTTGTATTTTAAATTTGAGTCAATAAAGAGTAATCGTAAACAAATACTAGAAATATTTTTATTTTCTTAAAATATTTGGAACCAAAATATTTTAAGCAAAATATTGGCCTATATATATATATGCAGGGTCCGCCACTTAAATCCGGACAAAA
>NW_018020904.1:32028-48795 GCF_002006095.1 Pseudomyrmex gracilis | reverse complement strand
ATATGGGAGGAGCTAATATAACAACATATACTATAACATATACATATTAAAATGTAATTGTGTGAAGCGCGCCGGGCTGTCCTACGCGCGTAAGACAGCCCGATGCACGCTTATTCGCGGATCTTTGTTAATTAAAATTTCGGTAACTATTGCGAATCTAGCAAAATGGTATAGGACTTTTCACCTTAGTTTTATTCCTTCTACCTGTGTACGAGCGATGTTAAACCAATTCTGGGACACCCTGTATATATATACCGTATCCGACAATTAGTGTAAAATCTCTTGTAGGCAGGTAGAAGTAAAACTGAGTCGAAAAGTCTTGAACTATTTTTTTCTATAACATGTAATAAACGAGTAATTATTAAGTAAATTAGGCCAATCAGTGCCGACCTTTAGCCGGGCGCATGTCAGTAAGCCGCGCAGAGCGTTCACGCACACCAGGCGCGTGATTCACTAACGTGCATTTGGCTAAAAGTCGGCGCTGATTGACTTGAATTATTCAATAATTACTCCTTTATTATATGTAATAGAAAAAAATGGTTCAGGACTTTTCGACTCAGTTTTACTCCTTCTACTTGCCTACGAAAGATTTTACACTAATTGTCGGACATCCTGTATATATATTGTTACGCGGCGGTCACCGCGTATGTGTCGCGAGAGCCGCGTGAACGGCGCGCGCTCGGCGCGATTGTTCGTCGCTGGGCAACGGAGTTGTTGAGAGAAGTAACGGAGACGCGAAGCTGTCACGACGAGTTACAGACGATCCTGTAATTTTCTGTAGTAATTAGTATTGAAATAAAGTGTTGTAAAAAGAAGCTTCGTTCTCTCATTTCCGCGAACGTGTGCGCAAATCACGGAGATCGACGACGGGGCAGTACCGCCACCGCGAGTGTAACATTTTGGGGGCTCGTCCGGGATCGGTGCGTACGACAAGCGTTCCGTTCTCGTAGAGAATTTTCTGCAGAGAATGAACTGCGACGAGACAAGAAGAAACGCAAAGGAAACGGACGCGGACGACGATGTGGTCGCTGCGCGAAGGAGGAAACGCGCGGAAACGGCGACGGAGTCTCCGGATATGCGAGCGGTTCTGCGAGGGGTTCGTGAGCCAGGAGAAGAACGGCAGCGTAAATGCTGGTTTTTCCACCAGCGCGAAAACGAGTACGGCAACTTCGTGCGTTCAGGCGAGTCGTTAACAAATCTATTTTTTTCGTTCGGGCGAGTGAACTAAAGAGTGTTGAAAAAAATAGAGCCGGACCTCCGCCGAAGCGGAGAGAATTCCTGAAAGCTAGAGGGAAGTTCGCGTTTTGTCGACTACTCCTTCCACGGGCTTCGCAGCTGGGCAAATCGTTTTCTTTCATCTCTGAAAATAGTCATAGTTAGGTTTGGTTCCTAATAATAGGACTAATTCCTAGTGCTACTCTGCCTTGGGCAAGGTTTTCTCATTTGTAATTTGGTTTTCTAATTTCTATTGGTTTGTCTATATTCTAGGTTGTATAATTTCTATTGGTTTTTCTATATTCTGGAGGAGATCTATTAATGTTTCCGTGGATTTTGCGAAAAGGTGAGGTGTCCTGGTTGCCTGGCTTTAAGGAGGGAGGGGTTTGTTTACATGTTACCGCTGAATTTAAGAGATGGAATTCTCTTCACTTTGGTTCGACACGGGCTATGTTAAGAGTTCCTATTTGGTTGCTGTTGTGTTTTGTTTCGTTTCTTATTCCTAGCGGCGTGTCGGTTTCGACGAGAGGCTGCGCGAACGTCATGAATATCGGCGTCGAAGAACATCTTTGAAAAAGACGACATCGACGAAGAATGATGTCATTGGCCGGCGCATCTCTGCTTTGCCTCCGGTTTTTGATGCGTGGTTTTCCTGGGGGACAAAGAGCAAATGCCAAAGCAAAGACTTGGGGTGTCCTTAAGGACGTTGGGTCCACAAGAACTTTTCTCCTCTCCCTTGT
Organism: Pseudomyrmex gracilis; assembly: GCF_002006095.1. Classification (NCBI taxonomy): domain Eukaryota; kingdom Metazoa; phylum Arthropoda; class Insecta; order Hymenoptera; family Formicidae; genus Pseudomyrmex; species Pseudomyrmex gracilis. The sequence goes on along the minus strand of NW_018020904.1, from coordinate 46,840 downwards.
CTGAAGAGAATTAAGAAGAAAGGAGAAAGAGACGTGTGAGTTCAACGTTGTGTTCGCTTACTCTAGACAGGAGGTTAGAGGAGAACAGGAAAATTCGTCGGGACTCTGGAAACGTCAAAAGCTGGTGTCAATTGGATTGAAGTTTGAAGCTTGATCCTGGAGTTGACGGAAGCCAGCGCACTAATTGTCGGGACGACAATTCTTGAAGAGGGAGAGCAGTGTTACGCGGCGGACACCGCGTATGCGTCGTGGGAGCCGCGTGAACGGCGCGCGCTCGGCGCAATTGTTCGTCGCTGGGCAACAGAGTTGTTGAGAGAAGGAACGGAGACGCGAAGCTGTCACGACGCGTTACAGACGATCCTGTAATTTTTTCTATAGTAATTAGTATTAAAATAAAGTGTTGTAAAGAGAAGCTTCGTTCTCTCATTTCCGCGGACGTGTGCGCAAATCGCGGAGATCGACAACGGGGCAGTACCGCCACCGCGAGTGTAACATTTTGCCGCCTCCCAAAATACTAATACTTAATACTAATACTTAATACTAATTACTACAAAAAATTACAGGATCGTCCATAACGCGTCGTGACAGCTTCGCGTCTCCGTTACTTCTCACAACAACTCCGTTGCCCAGCGACGAACAATCGCGCCGAGCGCGCGCCGTTCACGCGGCTCCCGTGACACATACGCGGTGACCGCCGCGTAACATTGCCCCCTTCCTCTTCCAAATCGTCGTCCCGACGATTAAAGGAGGTCCGGTCTTCCCGCTCACTCCTGGACTGCTGCCACAGGATCTCAAGCTGACCGGTCGAAGAAATTCCTCCGAAGAAATCCTCCTCTTGAGAAATTTTCTTTCTTCGGGGCTCCGACAATTTCTTGAAATCCCTCGGACTTCGGACAAGGAGAGGGGGGGAATTTGCGTGGACCCACTGCCCAAAAATGGGCACCCTGAGTCCCCGCCTCGGCATTTGCCCAATGGCCCACAAGAAACCACGCGTCGAAAACCGTGAACGAGGCGGTCTTCACTGATACAATAAAGGTAAACGTGATGAAACGGCACGGAATGACACGACGTCGCTACCTTTCGACGTCCTCGATAAAGCAGGAAAAGGAAAGAATAGATTCTGTAAAGAAAAACAAACAAAACAGGAAACTTATAGCTCAAAAACTGTAAAACGAAAACTGAGCCGAATGCTTGTAGAGAGAAATCCATTGTAAGAACCAAATCTTATAACTACTGTCATGTGATTACTTCTCTACTCAAAAGCCCCGCGATCTCGTCGCCCCGCCTCCATCTCTCAGAGGACCTAATTTCCGACTCAACTAAATCAGTTTTGTCCACCTCAGGACGGTTAGGACTCTCTCGACAGAGAACCAAAGGCGCTTCACCGCTAGAACCATGCAACCTGAAGAAATTATTTCAACCGCTAGAAGTTAGAAAGCAAACAATAAAACACCACGTCCTAGTCACCAATGGAACGCCAAGTACCAACTGGCGAGAACCTAGAAACCTTGCACAAGGCAGAAAAATACTCTATATTAGAACCAAAGATAATCCACTCCGAGCCAACGGGACTACTTACTCCGGCAAAAGAAATTCGATTCGTACAGGAATCAGACTTAACTGTGACCGAAAGAAACGATAGTAGCACGCCCAGTTACGGGGTCCGAAGAGAAAACATTTTTACCGTTCGTAGTCGTTCTTAAACCAAATTTCCACTTCTTTCAGGAATTCTCTCTATTATCCCCGGCTCAACTTTACAGAGCCGAACTTGCCCCGAAAAACCCAACCGAATCCTGCGCGACAAACACGCACATTAGTTCGTTCGCCCAAACAGGAAACAAATTTATTAACGACTCGCCTGATATTCGCGTCAGCCGCCTTTTCTTCCGCCGGAATTTATCCGCATGACAAGACTTCACTCCTCGCAGCCGCGTAGAATCTTTGGACTCCGTGCGCCGACGACGACACATCCTCTTCCCTCGCCGTCGTTCCGTTTGCAGTACTCGTTCCCCGCCGAGCGCGGTCTGGAGCGCAGTGGACTCACCCGTAAAATTTCCTTTCCGTTTCGACGTCGCCGTGCTCATGACCTGCGTTTTCATTATCAGCTTCCTTCCCTTTTCTTCTTTCTCTCTCTCTTCGTTTGTTCGAAATCCCGGACGAAAATGTTACACTCGCAGTAGCGGTACTGCCCCGTCGTCGATTTCCGCGATTCGCGCACACGTCCGCGAAAATGAGAGAACGAAGCTTCTCTTTACAACACTTTATTTTAATACTAATTACTACAGAAAATTACAGGATCGTCCGTAACTCGTCGTGACAGCTTCGCGTCTCCGTTACTTCTCACAACAACTCCGTTGCCCAGCGACGAACAATCGCGCCGAGCGCGCACCGTTCACGCGGCTCCCGCGACACATACGCGGTGACCGCTGCGTAACAATATATATAAGCCAAACTTAATCCAAACATTTAAAACAGAAGTGGTTTCTTTTTTGTCAGTCACTTTATCTCTTACGACAATATTCGTAATTATTTTTGCAATTTTGGTCGAATTTCTGAAAGTAATCCCTTCTATTTTGCCTTATCGATGTTCCGCAGCAATAGTCTTCGTTTCATAGCGTCATCGCACTCTTAAAGCATAATCACTTTTGTGCGCGTCTCACTGCTATTCGCAAAGAGGGATTGTCGCTGAGATAAGTGGTAAAGAAAAAGTGATCCTTAGCAATCCGGCCAAAAGTACAAATAATTCCGAGCACTGTAATATTATAATACAGTATTTGCCACATTTGAATAAATAAAGATTGTATCCATCAAGTGCTCAGTCGCTAAGCTCTTCTGAAATATTCTAATTCGTATTTCCTTTAACGATGTTTGATATTTCTCGTTCTAGCAACGGATGCTAAGAATAAAAAGAATAAGAAATTATAAATTAGAAAAGAACTTGGAAAAAACCTAGCAGTGTTGCTCAAGCAAAGCTTTTACATATCCAAATGTAGCAACAGAGAGAAGACTGAGAGCGGCGATCCTATTGTAGTTTCTTACAACGGTTTCAGCCGCTGGTTTTAGCGCTATATCCGCAAAAGTGAATAACAAAGCCCGTTCCACATTAAAGGTAAGTCACAGATCTCGTGGAACTGATCAATCACGTTGATCGATTAGCCGATTTGACTATGCGATTGGTCAATTCCACAAGATCTACAAATTGTACTTAATGTAAAACGGTCTTTGAGATCTACTTTTGTAGATATGGCGCTAAAACAAGCGGCTGAACCGTTGTAAGAAACTACAATAGAATAGCCGCTCTCAGGTTTCTCTCTGGTAGCAAGCATTACTATAACATATCATATATCAAAATCGTATTATGTAAATAAAAAGAGAATGCGTGAGCAAGGAAAATACAAAGCCCCATCCCCATCTCTACTCTGAAATAATAATCAAATCTATCCAGTTTCCTTGTTGAAAGTAGAAGCTTCAATAACCTCGCTTTGCGTGCAAAGTCGAAAACCTATATATGTAGAAATTTTTATCATTACAATACATTTAATTTCTTAATTCTATATAAATGATTTAAATTATTAAAAGTATTATTAAAAAGTCTTATCTGAAAACTTATTTTGTCTAGTAAAATCAAATTTTGATAGATTTTTCATGTTATAATATATATAATCAATTATTAATTAATTGACAAATTATTATTCTTCAATTCGAATAACTAAACATATATATTAAAAAAGAAAAAAATAGATAAATAACATACTTCTCGTATTGTGAGTGTGTGTGACATCATTTGGATGTTAACTTGAGATTGACTTGTAGGTAAGTTGTCTGTCGAACGTGATCTGGCCAAAGATCGAGATCCTGTCAAAACATTTTTGCTTTTGAGAGCCATTTCCGTGCGCAGAAATACTCGTGATATGTATGCTGAACTAAGTCCACGAATACCGAAGGCCGTTCGTAAAAACTTGGCGGGTGTTACCTAAAACAGAACAAAACTCTAATTTTAATATTTGTAATAAAATGTTCATAAAAATTATGGATTTCAAAAACCTTAACTTTAATTAATATTAACTACAATACTAAAACCTTTTAAGGCGAGAGTAGTTGCTGATGGAAATAAATAGCTTTTGTAATGGTGTAAGAGAAACAAATAATATAAATTACATTTAACATATTATGTAATCTCAATGTAGTAGAAGTATGTTACAGATAACTATTAGACTAAGATCGTAAACAAGAGAACCTTGGGGTAATGACCTTACCGATTTCTATATTTGTTTCGTAAAGAGACCTTAGTATGAACAAAGAGAAGAACGAGAGCGGCCAAGCCCATAAAAGTTTTTACGATCGCTTTTTGTGGACATGGTTCTATTCCGTGCTGAGATGTGGTGGGGATACGCACACAAGCGAGAACTTTTCCACGAGCGCACACGGACGGCGGTTCTCGCTTGTGTGCGTATCCCCACCACATCTCAGCACGGAATAGAACCATATCCACGAAAAGCGATCGTAAAAACTCTTATAAACCTTTATTGAGCAAAGCAAGAAAACCCACTACTCAAGCGTTTTTGAAAAAATCGAGGTCAAAAAATCCTAAGCGTCTTATAAACAAACCCACACAGACGTCTTCGAAACGTACCATATATGCCCTCACTTGTCCATTTCATGACGCCAAATTTTAGACGTCCAAAAGACGTCCAGAGAACGTTTTATGAACGTTCCATAATATTGTCCACACCTTTGTGCAGAGATAAGACGTTTTGAAGATGTCTTGGGAACGTCCATAAGATTTCCCGAAGACATCTGTGGTACGGCCCGAGGACGTCTGTGATAGGACCCGACGACGTTCATTGTAATGTTTTAAAAGACGTCTATTATTCTCAGATAATTTGTGAGATTTAAAAGACGTCTATTATTCTTAGATAATTTGTGAGATACAAGGTAATTCAGAACCCGTTCTCCTTGAAAATACATATTTTTGATTAAATTCTAAGACAACTTTTTATTTGACAAAATTTTGTTTGAAACTTACTTTTCGAGTTATTAATAAAAATAGGTGACTTATCACAAGTCGGATACAAGAAATAGGCAGAGGCGGCGCAACTCACTGTAATTGACAGTGATTTATGTGATGCACGGATTAAGTGATATAAATTACAAATGAATATATGAATAAGTGAGAGAAAAAGAGAGACAAAAAAAGATACGGAAACAGTGTGTAGCGCTCAGCTGATCGCACCAGGTAATGCCTGACAGGCATTACTGTCTTTTCAATGAGAGAAAGGTCCGCGGACCGACGCCAATTCGTCCGTTCTGCGCATTGCCCCTCCAACGGGACGCGGAGAAAGTTCCCCATTCCTCAGCGCTGTACTGTTTGTGCAAGCTGTCAGTGCCTATTATTATTCTGACTGCTTTCTTTTTAAAAAACACAAATCGACACAGATTAACACACTCAAGCACAGTTTGACTCTTCTCCTGAGAAGAGTCAATGTCAAGTCATTTATGTCAAGTCTTATATGGAAATCGAAAATATATAGTTTTAACTTATAAAATGCCTTCAAAGTTCTGTGACTTTAATGTTAGACATTAAGTTATAAATGACTAAATTTTGACTAAAGATGTGCCTTCGTGGTCGAATGAGCTATAAAATCGAAATGAGTGTCTCGTTTGAAAGCAATATGACTTAGTTGTATTACCTAATTTCAACTACGTAGACGATATGTGTTAATTGATCAAAATATCCTAATTTTTACCTTATATAAACCTTGCATAGTCGACTGAACTAATAGGGAAAATTTAAGGCTTGCATTACCCTTGCACGATCGTGAGTTATGATGGGAGCTATAACTGCAAAGTCGAGATTATCAAGAAAATTGCTCTATTAGGAAATTTGGACTGAAATTAGTCCAAATGACCAGCAAAAGTGCTCTCAAAGTTAGTGATTGTACTAAGCAAAAATTTACTCTGGTTACTCTTGCTACTTTAAAGATAAAAATGTCGAAACAAAATGTGGGACAAACGAATATTCCATTTTAGAAATATTCTCATGTTTTTTTTATTATAGCCACAAGTGTAAAGTGATCAGCACTCATTTTGATTATTTTTCTTCTTTTCACTGTCAGCACACTCAATGTGCTGTCAACGAATATAAATATGCGTCTATATTTATTGATGCCGATAACAGTTATCAAACCATAACCTACCCTAACCTAACCTCTTTATATCTTTACCTCAATCGAAACAATCGATCATGATTTTGAAGTCGATCTAACTTGTAAGTAGAGAAATCGGTCTTACTAGTTGTAATGTTCTATTGGTCGACAAGACGACTTCAAAGGTCACAACTTTAAAGTAAAAATGTCCTGATTAAGAAGAGTTGCCCTCAAAATTAGGCATTCGGTCTTCGAGCAAGGAAATATAATCTATATGTCAAAATTCTCACTTAAACGTAAAATCAGCCATGGAAATGAGAGCAGAAATGTCCGCCATGTTGTATAAAAATGCTTTCTAAAACAGAGGCATTAAAATATGTTTTATTATATTTTTCAAGTGATTTAAGCTTGAAAAAACGATCTACTTTAAGATAATTTTTAGTCCAGGTTCGAGATTATATAGTTTTATAGTTCTATATAAAAAATAAATAATTGTTAAATAACTAACATTTAAATATTAAATGTTTAAATTATTTGTTTTTGAAAGCGCGTTAAGTTTAGGAGATGTAAAATTAAAATCTAGACAGACAATTTTTTTTCGTCTTTATATTTCCTTCATATATGATGCAATCTTTAATTTTAAAAGTAAAGTAGCGGTGGACTTATAGTAATTTATTTCAGATTTCTATGGCCAGGGTCCGTACCATATATATGAGTAGGACAGATTCTGGTCTTGAATAATATAAAATAATATGCTGCCACCTAGATGTCTTGAAGGAGAAAGCTGCGTCGCCAAAAGAAAAATGTAAAAATTGGTCACAATTAAGTCGGAATTACCATCATATTACAAATATTCGATCTTCTAATTGGTTTGGTTGACCAAATTGGACTATGACCCATAGGACAAAATGTTTTACATTACTTCATTTTGACCATAAAATGACTTCAACTTTTTTCCCCACTTACCATCATTCGACGTCGATTTGTAGTAAATAAGGCTTGGTCGACAAAACTTTTAGACCTATTAGAAAGTCAAATAGAGGTAATTTTGCCCAGTTTTGCTGCTTGGGAAGGCATATAACAAAAAAAACGTAATCACACTTTTTTGAAATGTTTTATTCTGAATCGATTAAGACCAAAACAAACATGATCGGTTCAGTCATTACTTAAATATTGCCCTGAGAAAATCTCCCCACTCCTAAATTGCATGAATCTCGCGTATAAGAGGCACGGTGCGCGCAATTCGAGCGCCACTTTGTTGCGCGTGAACTTGGCGCGAGGCACTACCGTGCCTCTTGATAGAGAAGAAGGGCGATCAATTTATTATTTGGACGGGACGTGGTGAATGCTGGTGATGTCACAAAGAAAGTGTAGATAGAAGAAACAATACAATTCAACAAAAACGCATATCTCCGAGGATTGACAGGGCCAGCTAATCCAACTGGAAAAGGTAAGAGATTAATCATTTTGCATAGTGCTGCTGGTTTCGTTCCTGGCGAAACTTTAACCTGTTTCGAATTGAAGAAAAATACGGAAGATTATCACGATGAAATAAGCAGCGACACATTTCTCGAATGATTCAAAAATATTTTACCATTATTAGAAAACAATACTGTGATCGTTATGGACATCGTTCCATACTATTCTATGAAAGTGGAAAAACTGCCGAATTCTTCTTGGAGAAAAGTGGACATAGTGCAATGGTTGGAAAGTAAAAGAGTACAAGTATTAGACAACATGATAAAGGTCGAATTATTGAACATTGTTGCACAAATGAAAAACAAGTTTGATAAATATATCATAGACGAGGTAGTTAACCAAAATCATAAAACGGTTCTTAAATTACCTCCATATAATTGTGAACTTAATCCGATTGAACTGATTTGGGCTTTTGTTAAAAGATACGTTAGAAATAATAACACTACTTTTAAATTACAAGACGTCAAACTATTACTCGAACAAAATATTGATCAAGTAACAAGCACTAGAATCATTGTATAAAACACGTTAGAGACAAAGAGACAAAAATGTAGAAAATCGACGATATAGCCGACACATTGAATGATACAGTATCTCCATCAATATATACTGCTCTTAGCGAAACAGAATCTGAAATTTCTAATAACTATTTTTAATGGTATACGTATGTTTATAAGTGTGCTGAAGTATTATTATATATTATATATAAAGGTATATATTTATTTTATTATTTATTGCATTTGTTTTTGATGTTTTGCAATTGAGCATACATTGATGTTAAGTAAGACATTTCAATTAAACTGTGCACCTCTAATGTTTAAATGTTTACATTTAATGTGTTACGTCCTGGGGACTCCACGGTTCCCTTTTTCTTGCAACGCGACGCGCCAACGCATAACAAACCCTTTTTTTTGTAAATACTGAAAAGCAATAAATAACTCGAACGGGTCTCCTATCGTTTGGAAACTTAGACTCCAAACGATAAGAGAGCAAACGGAAATCACATCGGCGCCCGAAAAAATAAACCGCGCCTAGTAATAACCCGGAATTTTGCTCGAGCAAAAACGAGCAAAAAAAATTTATTGTTTAAACACTCTGAGCAGCTTTCCAAACAAACTCGGATATCTCCAGGGCAAGAAGAACACTGCCTATAAAACTTAGAGCAGCCGGCGCAAATAGAAACTCCGGCGCCACGAGCAATTTTATTATAAACAAACAGCAAAGGGTCTATGTGGCATGATCGAAAAAACAACACTCTCCCTTTTCCCTTCTCCGGAAAATCGGACAAGTCGACCAAGGCGAGAGATCGTCGCCGATTGGCGATCTCAAAAGTTTACCCAACCAACTAATCAACAAATAGGAACCAGCGAAGCTCGACCGAGTTTTCCGATTGGAAGAGTCCTCGGTTACTCAAAATTGTATATAAGCCGGGACTCTCGGAATCAGAGTCAGAAAAACCGCTGATCTTGAATCGGAAACCTCTAAAAAACCCACTGATCCTAAATTTCGTCGGAAGTCTCGGGAATGCCGCAGCAAATCGAAAGTGAATGCAAGTGCGAGTAGTGTACCGAAACTTCCCCGAACACCAAAGCCGCACAAGGTTCCGAGCGATCCACCAAACCGTGCGGGCCAAAAAGAGGAAGGAAAAATCGCAGCCAGAGATCAACTAAGTAGTAAGTCCATCTACAAATTTTAATCGGAGGTCTTACCACTCGGGTAATTTAATTTGAGGTTGATACTCGGGATCTATTATAGACGCATAATCGCCTAGAAATATCGCGAAAGCATACTATTTTGTTCCTTCGCAATCTCCCCTTTAACCACTCTCGATAGGAGAGCAGTTCGCGACTTGAATCGCGAGTAGCATCCGACCGAGGAATCAACTCCCTGTCTAATCACCCTCGCCAAGAGAGCAGTTCGCGACTTAAATCGCGAATAGCATCAGAGAGAGAGATAGAGATAGAGAGAGATAGAGAGAGAGAGATAGAGAGAGAGAGAGAGATAAAGAGAGATAGAGAGAGATAGAGATAGAGAAATAGAGAGATAAAGAGAGATAGAGAGAGATAGAGAGAGATAAAGAGAGATCCCCTCCGAGGGTGTGCCACCTTGTCGCGGTGGAGGGGCTTGAGTGCCGTGCTGATCCGTGGAGCTATGCCGGCGGGAACTTCGGTACCTGGCAGGGTCACCCTTGCCGGACAGGTCCACGGGGAGCGGCCAGACCAAGAGCGCACCCGGGCAGGCCGGGCTCGTTAGCCCTGTGTGGGCAGCCGGCCTAGGAGAAAAAAAACTCCGAAATTAAACCACTCTTCTAATTATTATGATGAGTAGTTCAGAGGAAGAGATAGCCGTACCGGCCCAGAGTGATCGGACACTCAGGGCCCGGCGTGGGGGTGTTGCCGTCCCAGGCACCCCCATGTCGTCATCTCGAGATGGGCTACCCTCCGCCTGCACCGCAGGAGTGGGGGAGAAACATACGACTGCGAAGAAGCGTTCTGACATTCTCGCACTTGGTGCGCGACGAATGTTTGGGGCGCACGTCTCTTCTACAAGGGAAAGCGCGGATGGTGCTACTCCTAGGGGAGACGGTAAGAAGAAGCCGGCGAAAGAGCGTCCTCGCTCCCCAACATACGCTGGCTTGTCCGGGTCCCCACTTCCATCCGGGGGCTCGGACATGGAGGTGGAGGAGGACGCCTCCACACTGGCCCCCAGCACGAGTGGGGGCGTAAGAAGACCACTGACTGCCGCCGAGTTTCTCGGCATTGTCGCGGCCGAGAAGCGTGCCTCGGACGCGAGGCGTTCGGAGGCAGTTATGGAGCTGGAGGACGAGTCGTGGCGCGACACCACTCGGCTACCGTCCTCCAGGCTCTCGTGCCCGGTTGCCTCCGCGGCTGAAATGGTGCAGAAGACGCACGCAGCCGCGGAGGCCGTGACGAAAATGGCCACCACGTCTAAGAATCTTGCCGGACGTTACGTCAAGATTTTGAAGGACGTGGCGGCCACAATAAAGGGACTGGGCGATGGCATTGTCGCCCTCGCCCATATGCCTATTGAGGCGGCAAAGTCGGAGCTGTCCAGGCCTGGCGCGCTCGTGGATGAGCGCGTCAGGACGCTGGAGGAAAAGCTCCGGCTAAGCAAGGAGGCCGGGAAGATTATGTCCTCCCGGTACAAAAAAGTCCGCGAAATGCTCGACGCGGCCTACGAGAAGGGTTTTTCCCTCGTGGGCGCGTCGAGGAGGGAGGTCGCGGACTGCGGGACCCAGGTCGGAGGGCCTGCGCTCCCTTCGCAAGCGACCGCGGCAAAGATCCCGCCGCCGCAGACGAACTCCCGGGGGATACAAACGGAGGGGGGAACGGATGAGCCCCTCATAGAAGATCCCCCTCTTGACCCCCCGGAAGAGAGGTGTGTCCGCCTCTTAGCGGACAAAATTGGGGACGCGATGGAGGGGCGAATCCTCTCTCTAATTAGGAGAGAGCTTGCCCCTCAGTCCTCGAGCGCGCCTGCAGCTGTACCCGCCCCGACCACCTAAGCGACGGTTGTGGGGCGCAAGGCGCGTAGGAGGGGAAAAGAGCTTCCCCCTCCTGAGGAAAAATGGCGCCCTCCCGCTGCTCCCGCTGGCGCGAGTCGACGCGCCGGGGCAGCGGAGAGGGCGAAACTCGGCAGGCTCCCTGTTGGGGCTGCCGTCCTCCTTACCGTGGGGGAGGGCGGCAGTTATGCCGAAATAATGAAGAAGGCGGCGGCCGCCGTCAATTTGAAGGAAGTCGGAATTTCCGGCCTCCGGATAAAGAGGGCGGCCAATGGCGGCATGCTCCTCCAGGTACCCGGGCCTGGAGGAGCTGAGAAAGCCGACGCCCTCGTCGAGAGGGCGTCGAAAGCGTTCGAGGGCGTTGAGGGGGTAAGGTTCACCCGTCCCACAAAGTACGCGGAAATTCGCGTGCGGGACGTGGTGCCCCCCCTCTCCGCGGAGGACATTGCCGCCGCATTAGCGGCGGCAGGTAGATGCCAGCCCAGTGAGGTACGAACTGAGCTGGTTCGCTCCTCTCCCGTCGGATACGGGACCTTGTAAGCCCGTATGCCCTTGAGGGCGGCCCGGCGGGTAGTAGGGGCAAAACGAGTAGAGGTGGGGTAGTTCAGCCTCCCCGTCGAGGCACTGGCGGCACGGCGTATGCAGTGCTACCGGTGCCTCGAGTACGGGCATGTGGCACGAAAGTGCTCCGGTGTAGATCGGAGCACGGCGTGCTACAGATGCGGGGAGGGTGGCCACCTTGCCATCTCGTGTAGAGCTGCCCCCAAATGCACATTGTGTGCGAGCCGGGGGCAGACAGCAAACCACCGGATGGGCGGCGCAAGTTGCGTCCCCATTCCGGCTAAAAAAGTAGCCACCAGGCGGGGCGCCGGAGTTCCGGCGTCTACGCTGCCACCCGATGGCAAGGAGGGCGGGGAGGGGGCGGTGCCTGACCCCTCCCCAAAAAAGAAGAAGAAGAGACGGGCCCGCAGTGCCGGGTCCGGCGGAGACTCCGCCGGCTGGGAGGAGAACGAAGAGGGGGTTTTCCTCCTCTCACCGGTGGGGAACCTGGCCCGGCTGTGGCCGGAGGAGGGCGAGGGATGGGGGGACGTCCCTCCCGCATCCGCCCCCTCTAAGACCACTAAGCCCGCCGTGGGAGAGAGGGGGGAGGCCACTGGGGCCTCCGCTCTAAGCAAAGAGCCCACCGGCTCCCGGAAACTGCCGGAGACCGGTGAAAAGGGGAGTGGGGACGGCGCGATGCCTTCCCCTCTCCCCAAAAGGAAAGCGTCCAGGACCAGAGACCGTAAGGTCGCTGGCCCCCGGACACAAACAGGTGCGGCGCCAAAAGCGCCAAGTTCAGGGGGAGGCTCCACTAAGAAGCCTTCCCCCAAGCGGCAAAGGGGAAGCAAGTTAGCCTCCCCTTCACCGAGAAGAGAAAAGCCGGGACCTAAGTCCTCCAAGTCGGGCAATTAAGCTCGACTTGGAGGCAGTATCCGTGCTCGGGGTGGGGAGGTCACGGCTCGGGCGTGACCCCCGGACCCAGCCCCAGTTATGGGGCTGCTTGGTCGCGGGTAAGGGGTGCGTATAACATGTATCGACCCCTCCTGACTTTGGTCACAGGGGGCGGGGACTTGGTGTGGCAAGTTGGGGAACTTGCCACGCCATTGCACAAGTCCCCAGAAAGGGGCGGCTTGAAGGAGGACTATGGCCCCCTCCTCCTGCCGCAACCTCAAAGGCAACGGTGATAGGGGGCGTTGTCCTTTGGGGACAAGTCTTGGACTCGGGGGGGCCTGGAGACGTAATAGCCTCGCGGCTGCCACAGGCTCCCCCATTATGTCCGGTGGAGGCCATCGAGGGATTTTAGTGGGTGCGAGTCCCACACTCCCCGCCCAAATCCCCACAGGACGGAGGTGATAGATATATGTGTTCTCATTTTCTTCATAAACACAGTTCAAGTATCGGCAGCAAAGAACGAGCATCAAACATGTATCTTATCGCTTTAACTGTGTTTATGCTAGAGCAATACTAAATAAATAAAAGTTCGATGCTTCGACGATGAGAAGACACATCACTGTACACAGTACACGATCGTCGTGTAGACACATCAGTAGACAATCGAGCACATTAAGTGATTGATATTATATTAAGAAACAAACACAAGACGATTTTTACAATTTATATATAAGTTTATCCAGTACGATGAAAAAATGGGCCGGAGAAAAGCAAATTTTGTACAGGAGTATTTCCAGTACAATTCATCGTGTAACAAATCATTATGTTTAATTAATGATTGTAGACATGAAGTTACTGTAAGTAGTTTTAAATGTATTTATATATACTAGACGTTGATTATTTTTTAAATAAAATATATCTTTAAAGAAATCATGCTACAAATTTATTGGCACATGTATCTTCGACTCATCCGCATGAATTTACTTTAGTCACGCTACGTAATAAAAGAAAGCATGAAGAAATGGCTGCTTCAACACGTAGAAATGGCACTAAGACCATGAAGAACAAAGTTTTAAATGAATGCGTAGATTTAGTTACTATTCACGGTCGACCATTGAATCTAATTAATGATATTGCGTTTCAAAATCTCATTCATATGATATCGTCCGTGGCAACTTCGAATATTTCTTCACAAGAAGTAAGAAATGCCGTTGTAATGAAAGCACAATGCTTTCGGGAAGAGGTAGCGAAGAAACTAAAAAATAAATTAGTATCATTGAAAATTGACGCCGCGACCTGTATGGATCGCTCTTTTATAGGAATAAATGTGCAATACATAGAAAAAACACAAGTTGTCTTACACACTCTAGCAGTGCAAGAAATTTACGATCGATATACAACTGCAAACTTAAAAGATATATTAAAAAATGTACTTTTAAGATACGGAATATCTGTGAGGCAGATTTATTCTATAACGACGGACAACGGATCTAATATGATTAAACTTGTTGAACTTCTTGGGGAGGATCAAGAAGAATTAAAATATAATGAGGAAAATCATATTGAACAGCTAGAACTTTCATTGTCAAATGAAGAACTCAATTTGGATAATGAAGAAAATAAAGAAAATATAGAAGAAGTAATATATCAGGTCAGATCAGTGCGGTGTGCAGCTCATACACTGCAATTAGCAGTATCGGACACACTAAGAGATAGTACAATTTCGGCAATTATATCCGAAGCGAGAAACGTCTGCAAAAAATTACGGTCGCCGGTTGGTAAAAGCTTCCTGAAAGCAATGAATAAAAACAAACCGATCCTGGATTGTCCAACACGGTGGCACTCAACGCTAGATATGCTCGAGTGTCTTTTAGAATTAAAAGAATGTTGTGATGGTAACGAGATAAGGATCAATATTTATCTCCTGAAAAATGAGCCGAAATTAAAAACATTGTGCGTTCTTTAACGCCAGCTCGTATTGTAACCAAGAAGTTGCAAGAAGAACAACTTCTTATCGGAGATTTTTATCGCACGTGATCACAATGTATGCTAGAAACTACGAAATTAAAAACAATATTACAAAACAAATTAATTGAACATATGAAAATACGAGAAAAACGTCTGTTTGAAAGTGATTGTTTTTTGGCAGGTATGTATATTCCTCGATGTGCGATGTAAACTCATCAAGTGTATGAGAGTTTGAGACAAAAATTTTTAATATTGATGTTTTCTT
>NW_018020904.1:24023-30283 GCF_002006095.1 Pseudomyrmex gracilis | reverse complement strand
AAGTGTTATCAACATAATGACAACACTTATAGTTTTAAGATATTACTTTTAAAAAATCACGAAAAAATTATCGGTAAATATAGGTAAATATGGGTAAATATACCGGTATGACGTCATACCGGTATTTCTGCATTTCGGTTTGCATAAGGGTTTTCGTAGTATTACCCAAAAATATCGGTAAAATACCGATATTTTGCATATCGGTATAAGTCCCTGATATTTATATATTTATCTTTGTTACACTGAAGAGGGCTCAAGTAAAGGCCGAAACGTTTTTTATTTGTAATTTTAATTTTATTTCTCTGCGTTTTGTTTCTTTAATAAATTTTAAGATCCATTAAAGCTCGTAACAGACCTTAATTGTTTATATTTATCTATACTTATTGTTAATATCACGAGCGAATTTAATAATAGATACTTGATAAATTTAATCAGACACGCCAATGGACTACAAGAAATTTAGATATTGTATATTACAAAAATTATTCTTCTGAGTAACGATAAAAAATGTCTGCCGTCGCTTGTTGTCTTATTAAAAAGTTGGGTTAACAAAAAATTTTATAGACTATCGTTTTTCAATAAAAAATATTAAAATAAATTTAAATTTTCTTTTTTATGTTTTTTTCAATATTGTACGCATGCGGAAGAGGAGCAATAAAGTCCAATCCAATTTATGTCACTACACTCTGTCTAACAATCCAACAAAAGAATATCATTAGTTTGTGCATAGAGGAAGCAAGGAGAGCAAAGCAGGGAAAGTGTTGCGCGGGATACCTGCTAGCCAATGATACCTGCACCAGTACAGCATTGTGGAGTAGAGAGGCTTTCTGATAGGAGATATACATAGAACAGACGAGTTTCTGTTTATTTTCTCGTTGGATAGAATGTACACTATTAGCACATTCACAAGTAATATCTATCTCGTAAATCTCAATCGGCCTTACTCGCGTAAATGAGGCACGAGGTACCTCGCGCAGCGCGCGCACACTTCGTTTGCGCGTATACTTTGCGCGAGGCACTACCGTGCCTCTTGATTGTGATATTAATGATATTCCGTTGTTTATTATGTCTGATTGATATTATGTCCGATTGAGACTAATCTCATGTCCGTTTCAGCTATATCTGATTCAATCTGTTATGTATTCGTTTATTAGAGTGACACTTAATTGACCACAGTACGATTCGACACCAAATTATTCAACACAAAATTATTAGACGCATATTTATTGAACACAAAATTATTCGACACGGTACGATTGGACACAATACATTTTCAGATGTCGTATACATTTTACAAGTAAATATTTTGTTTCCATCACACATTATTGTACACATATGGGGAGAGACACTTCGCCCCTTCCTCTGCATCTCCATTCAAAAAACGCTAACTTAACCCAACTTGTGATACTACTATCATTAATTGTCATGATGCACATTGCTTGTCACTTGTACTGTGTCCAATGGTACGGTGTCGAATTATCTTGTGTCGAATCGTACGGTGTTGAATAATCTGGTATCGAATAATCTCGTGTCGAATAATTTGGTGTCAAATAATTTAGTATCGAATCGTACAGTGTCAAATAATTTTGTATTTAATAAATTTTTGTCGAATAATTGTGTGTCCAACAATTTGGTGTTGAATCATACTGTGGTCAAACAAAACACGCACGTTTATTATCATGTCTGATAGAGATTGTATCCAAATAATACACTTTGCCGTGTTTATTTTATTTGGTGCGCACCTGAATCTCCTCTTCTTTGCTACTTCGTAAAAAGAACACAAAAATGTTAAACTCATTTTTCTTGAATGCTTGAGAGTTAAATGCGTTTAGTAGTTTTATAAATTAATTGGAGAATAGTGCTACTATTCTTCCATTTTGTCCGCTTTGCTTCTCTTATGCACAGATCGAGAATTCTCTCATTGAACAAAGTGTATAACATATATCAAGCTTGTTAAAATCTGTCGGAAAGGATCATCTGATACGGTTCTCTTATTTATTAATCTTGAAAACTCAAATAAATTAAAAAGTATACTTAATTTTATTACTTACAGGTATTTGTCTACAAAATTTTGATAAAGCAGCATCTATGCCATTTTTCGAAATCTCATTCATCCATTCCGAATTTTGTGGCGAAGAGTGCTTATAGAATAATAATACTATAGCCATAGTAACCCGATAGAAGACCTAAAAGTAAAAAGTTATATATGTATGTATGTATACAATGTAACGTAAAGAACTAATATACACGAGTTTTGGTAGTAGCCGTACAATTGCTGGTGGCTAAGTAGAAAGATAATACTGAGTCGAAAAGTCCTTTATCACTTTGCAAGATTTACAAATATACATATGCATTCGCATTTAGTTAAAGTTAATTACTGATTTTTATGTAATATATATATATGTTGTTTATCTACAAACAATTATACGGCTATTACCAAAAATCTTATATGTATGTACTAATATACAAGTTATAATGTAACAAACTTATATTATGGAAACAAAGCGTTTTAGTGAAAAATGTTTCATATAAAAGTTTTATAAATAGAAAACATAAGATAGTGTTATTTGACTGTGAATAGTCATTTGAAGATCAAATAAAGCTCACCTTCAATTTCTCAAATAGAAACTTTTATTTTTTATTACATATTCTTATAGCTTATCTCAAAAGTTTTTCAAAACACTATAACAAAATATATAACAAAATATTTGTTTATTAAGAACTTTTCGAATTATAAGGCTCGAAAGTTACAGTACCGTCGCGGCGCCGGCCTTAGCATTATCCAAGGTATACCACGCAAGGTTATCCGGTTGGATTTACCTTTCGTTTGTTTGTTTGTTTATGTGTGTGGAAGAGAGAGAGAGAGAGCAAAAGATAAAAAAATATGTGTTCAACATGTTCAAAATGATGTCCCTTTACTACAATACATTTTAGAATTCTTTTACAAAAAAGAATTCTTTCACTCTCGGACGCTACCATAATTTCAGCCATAATTTGTAGTTACTCTTACATTCTCCAAAATCATAAACATGTTATACGCTTTCATAAAAATATTCATTTTAAAAATACAGACAAAAAATATTAACAAAAAATGTTAACAAAATATAATTTTGTTAACATGTTTTGGTAAATGTACAGAATAGGGGAGCCCCCTCCGAACGGCTTCTTTTTCACATATGTTATTAAGATTACCTTCCTGAGTAACAATATGAAGCTTTTAGCCGTCGCTCATTGTTTATAAAAAAATTATAAACAGAAAAAGTTTCATGAATAAACCAATTTTCTCCGACACCGTGTACATTTCAGAAGGAAATGAGTAATGTTTATGTTGCCAACAATGTGTGTATATATAGCATATCGCGAAACTTTCTGTTTTGTTTACATTTCTTCGTTCGTATTCGTCTTTTCGTTCAGTGTGTAATAGAGTTCTGTCGTACACGGTTAGATTTTGGAAATTTTCACCATGCGTTTCCATGAATTTTTAAATCTTACACACAATTTTGATTCTTTGTGGAATTTTTCAGTGATAAAAAAGTCAAAGTACGATTTGTTTTCATTTCTTTGTTGTAAGTGTGTGGGCAGGGGGGCTGCGCCCCCCCTGCACCCCCCTAGAAACCAAACCTAACCCTAACCTAAATTCTTTTTTCTGCATTCCCCCGCGAAAAATTTCCACAATGGTTAATCTATGTTACTACAATATCAATAGAAATGAATAAAAATTTTGCGAGGGAAAATGCAGAAAGAAGAGTTTAGGTTAGGGTTAGGTTAGATTTTTTTAGGGGAGGGTGCAGGGGGAGGCGCAGCCCCCTTTGCCTACATGTTTACAACACACGAAAAATGTATACAGTGTCGAAAAACGATAGTTTATTCATGAAACTTTTTTTGTTCATAAGTTTTTTATAAACAATGAGCGACGGCTAAAACTTTTAAAAACGTACTCAGGTAGGTCATATTTACAATATATCAAAACGAGAAGCCGATCGGAGGGGGCTCCCCTATTCTGTACATTTACCCATGTTTTATAACGTATGAAGCGATATGCGTTGCTGGCTTGAGAGTGAGCAAATGATAGCGCGCTGCGTCACAAAAATATTAATCGCTCCGTGCATTATTGTTATAATTAAATTTTGTATTTTTGTTAGATTAACAAGAATTAAAAAAAAATAGCATATTTTTCTAGCTCAAGAAATAAACATTCACTTCTTAAATTTGCGTAGATAAAAACGTATATTGAATAAAAAAATCAGAGTAGCTTCCCATAAATGAGTGTATGTCTGGTTATCCCGTAAAATAAGACAAAAGTATAATTGTCTATTAAGAGTTACATATTATTTTAAAAAATAATAGAATTAGATGTGTATTAATCAAAATCTTTATCAAAGTTTTTATGAAAACTCTTATTTATAAGATACGTATGTAATACTCGTCGTTGATCGCTTTTCTGATTAACTGATTGTGAGTTAAGGATATTGATCCGGCTTAGTAGTTGATACAAAGTCAACAAAGAGTTGACATTGCACATGTTAATGATTCTGGAAAGTTTCTTTTTAAATTAAGAATGTTGTTCTGGATAAAAGGGAATTCAGGAAAATAATTTGATGCACTTATGGTTCTCAGAACTATGGTAATAGATACTCGTCAATTATTATATTTATTTAAAACTAAAATAAATTTTTAAAATATTTTCTTTACTAATAATTTTTTTACTAATTAAAGACGAATTTATGTTGTACACAATTTATATTGTTACATTCTGGAGACTTTCCTCTTCTTGCTGCAACAAAATATAAATTATGTAATTCTTAACAATTCTAAAAAATAATTAAATAATGAGTTGCCAAATAGAAAAGGAAACTTATTTGAGATCAGAAACACAAATTAAAGTAGACAAATTTGCAATCCGGAAATAATAAACTAAACAGAACAAAGCAAGAGAAATAAAAAACCTCATCGATTCTGAAAAGATATATAAATGAATACAATAGACTCTCTTTATAGAGAGTAGATCCGGTCTCGAAACTGTAGGAGCAAACATTTCTCAGAAATCGATCTATAGCTGAAGCCCTCTCGACGTCTCGACGCACAAAACTATTGAGCATGATGAGGGACAACAGAGCAGAGATGCCAGATTCTATGCTTTGGTAGCATGCGGTAGCACACAGCGTAAGTATACGTAGCTTTGTGCGCATCTTCTTCAATGATACCGCATGCTACCAAAGCACAGAATTTGGCATCTCTGCGGCACAGTGAAACCGCCGCATCTACGTTTCCGCGTGGGAAGATATGATAGAGAAGTAACTTGTGTGTGCGTGAAAGTACGTGTGGCGGAGAAGGCGCTCATGAGGACTTATAACTAGCGAATCTATAGCGAGAGTCTGTAATTGGCTCGTGTAAAATTTGAAGAAAACTAGATTGGTTCTCTTATTTTCAGAAGAAAAGTTGTAAAGAAAAGTGAGAGGATATAGAACCAAACATTGCATCATTCAAATCAGATTCTGAGAGGTGCGGCGCTGCAAGCAACAACTTGTGTTAGTGAGAGTGCAATAATTTAGAGGTTTTAAGAGGTTGGAGAGAGGTAAGAGGAGTAAGAGAGGTGGAAACATCGATCAGGGAGGGTCAGGAAGCGTGAGGAGTGAAGGTAGGGCGAAAAACGCAGGAAAATAAAAGGAAAAAACAAAAGTAAAGCGGACGAGATAGCAGGAAAGGAGAAAAGGGGGGGCGGGCAGAAAAGTCCGCCAACCGAAAACATGAATAAGAACAAAAACAGATTCGAGATACTCTATAGCGACAAGGAAGACATGACGGAGGAAAAATTTGATAAAATAGCAAGAAATATTAGAGAAGAGAAAAAGGTAATGGAAGTAGAGATAGAAATAGATAGGAAGAGAAAAAGAGAGGTTAGTAGTAGGGAACAAATAACAGAGAGTAGCAATCAAGTCAAAATAGCAAAACAAAACGAAGAGCAAGATAAGCAAGAAGGTACAGTTGATTTTGTCACACAGGAAGCAACTGAACAAATAGAAAAAACAAAGGAAAACACACGGAAAGGAGAGGAAGGTGAGATGGAGAAAGCAAGAGACAGATGGATTCGATATAAAAGAAAATTGTGCAGAGAACTACCACTAAAAGGTAAGATAGGAGAAGAGAAACAGCAAGTAGGAATAGATAAGATAGAGAAAGAAAAAATACCATCGAATCTAAGAGGAGAGGTTAGAATAATAGCACACATACCAAAAAAGAGTGATATAGGGTAACTGTCC
>NW_018020904.1:17920-23178 GCF_002006095.1 Pseudomyrmex gracilis | reverse complement strand
CCAAACAGTCCGCAAAACCGTATGAGCATCTGTTTATGACAAAACGTTGACCGCAGTCGGGTCGATCTGTTGAACGCATTGACGACAGATTGCCAGCAAACGCCAAGCAAATCTGTTCGTGCGGACTGTTTGCACGCAAGACTACTAAACTGTCTGTTTAACATCTAGACAACAAAATGGCGATTATCTGCGATCATATCTGTCGCCTGTGTTGATAACAGATTGTTAACAAACATTGAACAGTCTTTTACAGTTAGACCTTGTTTATGCGGGCAATAACTGTTAACTTATGCTGGAACCGGTAAAGTTCAACTATAAGATTTTAATACTTCTGTTTATACGCATTCGGCAATGAAGCAATCATAAATTTAATGTATTATTCTCGTATTTGTTGACTAATATAAAACAATGGGTGCTTTCCAGCTACGTACAGTCGACACTATGTAACACAATGTCCACTAGTGTGAATGAGATACACTGATATGGTCTTTCTCAAGCTAATAGACAGTATGTTATACATTTAACTTTAATTTGCTCAGAAATTTGACGTGGTAGGTCGATTTCNCCGCCGGATTCGTTTTCAGTGACCAAAAATCCATTAAAAAACACTTTGTTTATTCAAGTATCAGCATATATTAACAAAACATTTATTTGAGTTGTAAAAATGTACTTTAAATTATATTTAAGAATAATAAGAAAAGTATTTTTATTTATTGTTGCAGGTACATTGCATTGCAACAGTTTTAGTAAAATAATAATTGAAATAAAAAATAAATAAAATGTAGGATAGCTTGAGAATAAATAGATAAAAATAAGTAAATGTTAGTAAAAAACACAAGTGGTCTCGCGGACTGAGTGCAGAAGCTGCACTCAGTCTATGGAGGTCTCGAGTTCAAATCCCGCTATCACATTTAGGATTTTTCCAGATTCGGTCTTTTTCATTGGAGTTCATCGGTTGATCAACGAGCTGAATCAGGCTTCTAGAAATTATATCGAG
Organism: Pseudomyrmex gracilis; assembly: GCF_002006095.1. Classification (NCBI taxonomy): domain Eukaryota; kingdom Metazoa; phylum Arthropoda; class Insecta; order Hymenoptera; family Formicidae; genus Pseudomyrmex; species Pseudomyrmex gracilis. Next base: position 22,181 of record NW_018020904.1, on the reverse strand, counting down.
TGAAATCTCGAATTAATTCCTTTCCGATAAGGCGATATTAATTTTCTTTTTTTTTTTTTTTAGTAATTTTACTTGGATTCTAAAGAACAGATCTGATCTGCGTTTGGTAGCAATCTGTCGACGTTTCTGACGACAAATTTGGTCTGTACTTGTTACTGTTTTGTTACCAGTGCTGGTAACAGATATGATGTGTATTTGGCGCGATTTTGGCGCCAACAAACGATCACCAAATCTGTTCTGGATTTGGTGCGTCACTTTGGCTTTGCTTTGCTAGTGGCAGACTTGTTATGATTTTGGTCTCATTTTGACATCTCACATGTTTGACAGATATGGTCGCCAAACCATATCCTAATGAGGACACAGATGGATATGGATTTGGTCTACTAATTTCGCCGGCGGTTGGCGACAAAACTGCGACATTTCGCAACCAAATTGTTTGCTGGGAACATATATACATTTGTTTCATGTAGTTTTGTAACATTTATTTAACTAAAACTTCATAATTATGAACAAATACACAAATAGGAAACTTATAATTTATATTTATAATTTGAGATGGACACAAACTGAGGGCTCACAATTAGAGACTAGCACACAAACTGGAGGCACATAATTTGGAATAGGCACACAAATTGGGAGCACACAAATTGGGGCTGGCACACAAACTGGGGGCACAGAAAAATGTTCAATGCCTATCGAAAGGGCACATAAATAGGGACAAAAAGTCTTCTTTAATTTTAATTAAAATTAATTAAATATATAATAATATTTTGGGCTAATACACATCTTATTGTCAAAAGAAGAGTTTAAAGAATCGATATAAATTTTGAGCAAGCTCATTTGAAGTCAGTTAATTGAGTATTTATTCAAAAAAGAGAGCACGCTTGCTTAACAGCACACTAATAGGAACAGTTACCCTAGCGGAAAAAGAAGGAAAAGTAGAAGAAGTAAGGAGAATACAAACAATTAGGGTAGTCAAGGCATTACATAAGAATAGAATACGACCTAATAAAGTAATACCGGTCAGCCCAACGAAAATAATGTTGACATTTTTATCTGCAGCGGCAGCGCAAAAATGCCTCGACAGAAATCTAACAGGAGGTGCTAGCAAGGAGACTGAAATACCGTACAAACTGGACACAACATCGGTGCAAACCAAGGGAGTAATATACGATTGGCCAGAAGATGAAACAATTGAAGATTTGGTAGCCATGATTGATAATACGGACAACATTATACAGATTGAGAGAATGGTTACAACATACTACGCAAAGGAACAGAATAAAAGAGTATGGAGAAGATGTAAGGCGGTAATGATAACCTTTGAAGAAAGTATGGTACCAAAAACCATAAGACTGTATGACGGACTTATGAACATGACAGTGAAACCATATGTGGAAGAAGTACTACAATGCTACAACTGTTACAAATATGGACATTTAAAAAAATGGTGTAAAAACCAGAGAAGGTGCATCAACTGTGGAAAAGAATACCATGGAAGATGTGAAAAAGAAACACATTGTTCAAATTGCGGAAGGAAACACTTTCCGACAAGTAAAGAATGCACTGAGTATAAATACAATAAAGACATAAAAAAAATGGCACAAAACCAGATAGGAATACACGAGGCAAGAAGAATGGCAGCAGAAGAAGCAAAAATAAGAACAAGATATGACAAATCATATGCAGAAGCGACAAAGAGGAATAAACAAGTACAAGAAAAAGAAAGAGTAGAAGAAGGAATTAGACGAGAGGAACAAAGAAGGCAAAGGCTAGAGGAGAAAGAATGGATGGAAACAGATAGACAAAAAAATAGAAAAAGGGAAAACGGGTGGATAAATTATAAAAAGAAAGAAGAAAAAAAATGGAAGATAGAGAGAAGAGAAAAGAAAAAAACGAATTGGAATCAAGACATCAAGAAAGACAGAATGAACCAACTAAAGGGACGAAACAAAAGAGAAGTAGGAAGGAGAATAAAATGGAAAAATATAACTGAGGAGGAAGAAGAACAGGAGGAGGAGGAGGGATCAGATAAAGAAAACGAGGATGAAGAAGAAAGAATAAGAGAGATAGAAGAACGACAACAAGTAAGAGAAATTGTCTCACAAATAGGAGAGACAATAGAACACTATATGACATACAGAGAGACAATCCATAACAAGAACAGTAGAACAGGCTCTAAGATCAACAAAAGAGCAAAAAAAGGACACAGAGCAGGCAGCAAGTTCACTCACCGCCTCTATAGAGAAAAAAGAATGAACACAAAAAGGAAGGAATATCCGCTGACACAAATACAAGAAGTGACACCAAATGAAAGAAGAACAGAAGGCGAAGAAGGAAAGGAAGAGAGACAAAAAAGAAGAAATAACAAGGAAAAGAAATTAAGCCCTGAATATTTTAATGGCAAAATACAAAACATACGATTATAGATAAAAACTAAAAATGTCACAACAAAAACAGGAACAGCGAAACATAAATAAAACAAACAACAACAACAGCCAAACGACAGCACATAAAAATAGAAACCAAGAAGCAAATCAGAAAATTAAAATGATGTGTTTGAACGCAAGAAGCTAGAAAAGTAAATGGGATGAAGTCCAAAAATACGTTAAACAAGAATACGACATAGCAATAATAGTTGAAACGTGGTTAAAGAACACAGACAAAGTAAATTTAAAAAATTTCCAAGTAATAAACGTTACAAGAGAAGGAAGAAAGGGAAAAGGATTGATAGCCATTATATGAGAAGACAGAAAATATAAACGAAGAAAAGATCTAGAAACAATAGATAAGAGGATAGAGACAATAGGAATAACACTAGAACAAATTAAGGATAAAAAAAACCTAACAATAGTAGGAGTCTACAAAAATCCAAATAAAGAACACAAAAAAGAAATATGGACAAAGTTACTAAGAAACCTACAACAAGAAGAGAAAGTAATAATAATGGGAGATTTTAACGCACACCACCCGTTAAGGAACTGTGAAGTGGAGGATAAAGAAGGAGATACTCTACTGGAAGAAATGGAAAAAGAAAACATGGAAGTAATAAATATAGACACTAAAACGCGACTTGGAGAGATAAGACAAAGAGACTCTAACATAGATCTGATTTGAACAAAAGACACAATAGCCCACCTGGTAGAATATAAAAAAGGTAGAGATACATGAGGATCAGACCACTTCCCACTAGAAATCGAAATAGGAATAGAGTGTCAAGAATTTAGAAAACGGACGAACAGAATTACAACCAAAAAAACAGACTGGAATGAATATAAAGAGATACTAAAAAGCAGAATAGAAATAGCTGAAAATCTGAATGGAGAATAGAAGATAGACAAAAAAACTATGATGTAATGTGTGAAGAAATAAGAGAAGCAGCAAACCTAGCATCAGGCAAAAGTGACTGGAAACAAAAGGAAAAGGAAAGAAAGGAAAGTAGGGAAAAAAAAGGGAAAAAAATAAAAAGAAAAAAGAACCCATGCTACTGGTGGGATGAAGAATGCAAGACAGCAATAGATAATAGAAGATGTAAACAAAAAAGATTACAAAAAGAGAGAACGATAGCAAGCCTGATAGCGTTCAAAAAAGCTAGAGCAGAAGCAAGAAAGATAATAAGAAACAAGAAGAGAGAAGAGTTTAAAAAGTTTGTAACATCAATAAACAAAAACACAGGTATGAGATACGTGTGGAACAAAATAAGAACACTAAGAAAACCACCACAGACAATAGACTGGAATAAATGGCAAAATAAAGACAGACATAAGGAGATACTAGAAAACATTGAGAAACTAGCACCTGCATGAACAAAACAAAGTGAGGAACAGCTAGAAAGAGAAAAGGAGGAAGAGGAAGATAATGGAGAAGAAAGAGAGAAAGCGCTAGAAACAGAATTCAGAAGAATTGAACTAGAAAGAACGTTAAGGAGAACAAAGAGCAAGTCAGCTCCTAGAAGAGATAGTATAGAATATAAGATGATTAAAGAACTCCCAGAAGAATGGAAGAAAAAACTACTAGACCTGTACAATAAAATATTTGAAGACGGAATAATACCAAAGCAATGCAGAGAATATCAAATAATATTATATTTATACCCAGCAAACAATTTGGTTGCGAGATGTCGAAGTTTTGTCGCCAACCGCCGGCGAAATTAGTAGACCAAATCCATATCCATCTGTGTCCTCATTAGGATATGGTTTGGCGACCATATCTGTCAAACATGTGAGATGTCAAAATGAGACCAAAATCATAACAAGTCTGC
>NW_018020904.1:0-17005 GCF_002006095.1 Pseudomyrmex gracilis | reverse complement strand
CTTACAGTTGAACTTTACCGGTTCCAGCATAAGTTAACAGTTATTGCCCGCATAAACAAGGTCTAACTGTAAAAGACTGTTCAATGTTTGTTAACAATCTGTTATCAGGCGACAGATATGATCGCAGATAATCGCCATTTTGTTGTCTAGATGTCAAACAGACAGTCTAGTAGTCTTGCGTGCAAACAGTCCGCACATATGCACGAACAGATTTGCTTGGCGTTTGCTGGCAATCTGTCGTCAATGCGTTCAACAGATCGACCCGACTGCGGTCAACGTTTTGTCATAAACAGATGCTCATACGGTTTTGCGGACTGTTTGGTCACAATATTGCTAAAGCAGATCTGCTTGCTATCAACCATCTATTTGTTATCAATTTCACTAACATATATAGAATCATTTTGGCCGCAATAGTCTCATGTATGTGCCAACAGAGTTGTTGCGTTTTTTGTCTCTATGTGCTAACAGTTGTGGCAGCACCAAAGCATGTTTTCGTACTGTAGCGTTTCTGCACACAGTTTCTGTTGCCAAAGTCTGCGCAGTCAGAAATTGTTTGCTGGGTAGATAAACCAGGCAAGAAAAAAGTACGACCGATATCATTATCATCGTGCATAGGAAAGGTTATGAAGAGATTGGTAAACGAAAGACTAACTTGGTGGACAGAAAAGAACCAAATAATACATAAGACGCAAAGAGGATTTAAAAAAGGAAGGACATGTGCAGAAAACTTATTTGATCTTAAGACGTTTATAGACGAAAATGGAGAAAACAAATGCAGGACTCTAGCTTTTCTGGATGTGTCGGCGGCCTATGATAACGTACTGGGGCACATTTGTATAAATAAGCTAAAAGAATACAAATGACCAAAAAAGATCACAGGTTTCATACAAAAATGGTTTCAGGAAAGAGAGATGGAGTTTATCACAGGAACAGGAGACAAAATATACAGGAAAGTATAGAAAGGATTACCCTAGAGGGCAATGCTAAGCCCGGTACTATACTCAATATACACAAGAGATATAGTGAGTGAAATAGAAGAAGGAGTACAAGTAAGACAGTTTGCGGATGATGTAGCAATCTACACGAATATGAAAGATACGGAAAAGGCAAAGGAAAAGATAGGAAAAAGCGTGGAAACGGTAATGAATAAACTGAGACAGTTAGGACTGGACCTACAGCCAGAAAAGACAGCACTAATAGAATTTAGAAAACCTGAAGGAAGAAGAAAAAGAATACAATTAAAAATAAAAGACACAATAATTGAAAGCCAGAAAGAAGCAACTTTCCTAGGAATATTAATGGATGAGAAAGGAAATATGAAAGGACAAGCTAACAGAGTCAAGAAAAGGGTTCTTATGGCAAACAGAGTACTTAAAATGTGCAACAAAGTCAGCACAGGAATGGAAGTAAACACGGCCATAATAATGTACAAGAGCCTGGTAAGATCGGTTATGGACTATGCAGTATGTATATACTACCCTAGAGTGAAAAAGACAGCCTATAAAATTGAACAAGCGCAGTACGCTGGAATAAGAACAGCAATGGGGTACAGAAACAGCACCCCGACAAATGTGATGATTGGAGAAAGTAAGGTGATGTTGATGAAACACAGAGCAGAACTGTTAGCAGTCAACTTTCTAGTTAAAAAGATGGTAGTAGAAAGAGTAGAAACTAAAAGAACAATAGACAGACTAAGCAGAAGAGAAAGACAAGAATTAATGAGAAACCCAAACAAAGAAGGCAGTGTCCTATACAAAGCATGGGAAAAGCTTAAAAAGTACACAGAAGACATATGGGGGTACGAGATTTTTAAAACCGACTATGAAACATGGAATTTCAAAGTACAAAAGGAAATGGAAATAGGAACCTGGAGAAAGTTAAAAAAAATATCAGATGGAGAAATGAAAACAAGGATAAGAAATAAATACAAACGAGAAGTATGGTACCAAACGTTTGTTTATACCGATGGATCAAAGAAGAAAGAAGGTCAGTACACAGGAGCAGCGGTGATATGGCCAGAGGAAGAGTGCAATACTAGCTTTACAACACCAAAAGAACTGACAATTTACTAGAAGCAATAGCGATGCTGGAAGCATTGGTAAATGTAGAAGAGATAAATATAACAAAATACTAGGGGGAAAAAATGCAAGTGTTCATCTGCAGCGACTCAGAAAGTGTGATAAAGGCAGTAACAAACTGTGATATATCGGTGCATAAAAACCCTTATGTAGTGCAAATTAGACATAAGATAGATAAGCTAAGTAAGTTAGGAATAGAGATACTAATGGTGTGGACACCAGCACACGTGGGGGTGAAAGAAAACGAAGAGGCCGATAGACTGGCAAAAGAGGCGACAGAAGGAAGCACAACAAATAGGAAAAGATATAAAGTACCAGGAAGTGACATTAAGGAAGAAATAGTGAAAAAGCTGAGTCAGGACACGGAAAAGGAAATTATAAAGAAGGCTGAAATAAAGGGACAAAAATATTTCAGAGAATTTTTCATCAAGAGAGAAAGCCATCCATGGTTCGCCAATAGGAACGACATGAGAGAACTAACAACGTTTATAACTAGACTTAGAGCAAACCACTTTAATGTAGGGGAATCTCTAGCACGGAAAAATTATATAGACACACCAAGGTGTCAATGTGGAGCGGAGGTGGAAACTATAAACCACCTACTTTTTAGGTGCGTAAGATACGACGAACAAAGAATAGAGTTCAGAGAAACATTCGATAGACTAGGATCAAGCTACCCATTCGACATATGGAGGTGGTTGAGAGAAAAAGAGTGGAAGGCGCTGAGTGCAGCATATAAATTCTTAAGAACAGTGAACAGGATAATGTAAAAAAGTGCAAAAGTAACCAGAGGTTAGGAAAGGACAAGAGAGTGCTCGCAAAAATCGATAACTCGGTTAACGGGCACGTTAAAAATACCTCATAAAAAAAAAAAAAAAAAAAAATAGAACTTTTGCATCGGACTGTCGCGCTACAACGTCCTTAATCCGTTTTTGCAATTTCTTTTCTACTTCATAAATGTAAAGTATACAGTTTGTAGTTATTTCGTTCCACGTTGCAAACCAATTTCGTAAAAAAGGTTTATATTAGAAATGTTGCCGGAGCAAAAAAAAATTTTTTATTCGTTTTCTGAATTAATTTTTTATCATACATTTATCATAAATTGAAAATTTATAGTCTGTAGTTATTTCGTGCCAAGTTTTAAACGAGTTTATTAAATAAAGTTATATCGGAGATATTGCCGGCGCGGAATCACTAGCCGCGAAAAACATTGTCGAAGTGATCGATACTATCGAATGTGTTGCCGGCGAAAACAATTTTTCAATAATATTACAAAATACAAAATGTATGATATCTCGAAAAACTTACCTTTTTAAAAAAAAGGTAAGAACAGACGCTAAGTACATGCACAACACGTATTGAATTTAAATAATAAATTAAAACTTGATNTAATGCTACAAAAAATTCTTTTTCTCTGTATTGTAAACTACAAACAATTATTTTTTTTTTTAAATCTGTTTTACGAGAAAAGTGATATCAAAAAGTAACACTTAAGTAAACTTTTGTTTGTTTTATAATTATAATATACTACAAATTTATCTACAAAATGTATTCTACAAAAAACGTGATATATATTATAATAATAATAAAGTAGTTACGTCAATGGAACGCTTTATATATAATTATAAGATATTTGTGTAAAAAATCAGAAATTTATGTAGATTTTAAAGATCACGTTTTATATCCGAAGTACTCGGTGTTATAGATAACAAAACAATTTGTTAGTGAAAACAAGTAACCCATCAAAACTGTATTTTTCGTAATTATTTACAAAAACATTTACTAGAACACAAAAGTGTAACAAAAGGAAAAAGGATTTTTAATAAAAAATATTTAATGCAAAAAAACTTGGCGCGGCTGCACCGAAAACTAACATACGCACACTACACGCACGCACAAACTATTAACATTTTTTATTTAAATAAATTTCGAAACTTTCGTGTATCAATGTTATATGAGTTTTGTCACTAACGTATTGTTGATTTATTATACTTTCGGAACAAGTATATACTTTGTAGTATAAATTTAATGATATAAAGAAAACCTTGTTCTTTTTAATAAAACAGCTATTAAGTATCAAACTGACACAAACATTGTAAACATTTTTAGTTGAATATAATTAAAAATGTACTTTTGCTACATTTGATTGTCATTATTAAAACTTTTTTTGTTTAGAGAAACAATGTTAGTTTCTTCTTCAAGAAATACATGCTTGGTATTGTAAAATTGATGGTTTAAAGAAAACATTTTACGTTTACGACAAAAGCTACTGAGTAGCTATTAGATTGGATTGACGTACGTATAAAAAACCTTTAAATAACTTTAGATCATTATAGTTTTTGGTGCAACCGCGTCAAGTTTTTTTGCATTAAATATTTTTTATTTTGGAAACATTTGCATATGAATTTTCGACTTTTCACGCGAAAAAAGTTCATTTTACATCATCAATATTTCAGAAGCTAAGTCTATAAAAGTACAGTTTTACATAAGTTTCTATATAAGTTTGCGATTTGTTATGCAAAGCGAAGTTCAGCTTACACCAATGAGTGCTTTATTATTATTGTGTATTATTTCTCATTATTATTACTATTCTGTATGATAACTAATGTATGATTTCTCATTTGGCGCTATTATTGTATTATATGTCACTTCTTTTGTAGAACAGATTTTGTAAAAAGCAATTTTTTAAAAATATGCGTTATAATTATGATAATGCACAATAATACTGTTTTTAATACACTACTTTTTGGTTGTGGTTGGATTTTGAATTTGAAAAAAATAAAAACAAAATAATAAAATAAAGAGGAGATATAGTATTTGGGCGCGTGTACTTGGCGCCTTTTTTTACATTTGTTTAAAAAAGTAAGTTTATGATATTACATCCTAATTTTAATTTACAATAAACATCAATAAATAATAATCTTATGTATAAACCTAAATTAAAACATTATTTTTGGTAAATGTTCAGAAAAACAGACCCAGCCCCAATGACTTTGACCTTGATATATGTTGTCAAGAATATGCTCTTAAGTAACAATAAAAAGGTTTCAACCATCGCTCACTCTTCATTATAAAAAGTTATAATCTTAAAAAGTTGTATCGAGTTTACGTATACTGTTTACTTATACTGTCTAAATACACTTAAATATGCATATTTTTATACATAAAGGATTTACAAAAAAAATATTACCAGTACGTTCAATTATTTATATATAAACTTTAGAAAGAACTTTGATGAACTAAACAAGAACGCGTGAGAATTCATAGGTATGACAAGAACTAAACAGTGAAGGTGATACTTAATGTAAACATTCAAAAGAAACATTTACCTACTATGTTCGTGTTGTAAGCGTGTAGGCAGGAGGGACTACGCCCCTCTGCAAGGGGAGTGGCTCCCCCTGCCCTCGCTCGAGGAAAAATATGGAACGACTTCTGATTACATGTCGTTTTATGTTGATATGTACGTGGGTTTTAGCGACACTTAATCAGAAGTCGTTCCCTATTTTTTCTCGAAGGAGGTGCAGGAAAAAGAGTCATTCCCCCTGCAAAGGGGCGTAGCCTCCCCTTGTCTACACGCTTACAACACAAACAAAATGTACATAATGTCAGAAAATAAGAATTTATTTATGAAACTTTTTTTGTTTATAACTTTTTGACAAACAACGAGCAACGGTTAAAACTTTTCGATTATTACTCAGAGACATGTCCTTGACAACATATGTCAAGGTCAACGTCATCGGAGCTGAATCCGTTTTTCTGAACATTTATCTTATTTTCCATCTCTCTTCCCATTTTAAAAAAAAATCAACGAGCAGAAGTTTAACTATCAGAAAGTAATATTAGCCAAAGTCAGTAAAAAACCCAAATGTCTCACTCGCATAACTGACTTTTGTCCTTCGTATTAGACTTAAAATCGTTTGTTATCGTTCCAGCACTCTCACAGTTTGAGCATGAGTCAGAACGTAACAATTATAAAAAGAAAGTAATTAAAACTTAGTTATTTTTATAGAGACATAGTTATATATTTACCTTAATGCCTTCGTGAAGAAAACAGTCCATAATCCTGACTAGATGTTGAAATGGAAGAAGTTGCAGAATCCACCAGATCCAGTCCATGTAGATTCTTTCTGCTCTCGAGCCGGAACAATGCCTCGTTAAATGAACAGCAGCTGATTTCTTTAAAAAATGATAAATTAAACAAAATTACATATATATATATATATGTGCGTGCGTGCGTGCGTGCGTGCGTGCGTGCGTGTGTGTGTGTGTGTGTGTGTGTGTACATACATATATATGTTATATACATATACAGAGTGATTCAGAACAACCCGTTATCTTTGAAAATACATATTCTTGACTAAATTCTAAGACAACTTTTTATTTTGCAAAATTTTGTCTGAAGCTTACTTTGTAAGGTATTAAAAATAGATAATAAAAATAGTTGACTTACCACGAGTTGAATATAAGAGGTAGGCAAGGTTAGCGCAACTTACCGTCAGACGCGGGCGATTACGCGTGATGCCTGACGCAATCAGCTGATCGCTATACACTGTTTCTGTCTGTCTGTCTCTCTCTCTCTCTTTCTCTCTCTCTCTCTCATTTATTTATTTATTTGTTAGTAATTTGTATCATTTAATCCGTGCATCACATAAATCACTGTCAATCACGGTGAGGTGCGCCGCCTCTGCCTACCTCTTGTATCCGACTCGTGGTAAGTCGCCTATTTTTATTAATAACTTACAAAGTAAGCTTCAGACAAAATTTTGTCAAATAAAAAGTTGTCCTAGAATTTAATCAAAAATATGTATTTTTAAGGATAACGGGTTGTTCCGAATCACCCTGTATATATTATATATCTATACTCAAAAAAAGCCAAAAAGATCTTAAAGATATCTAAAAGACAATAAAATATTTTTAAGTCGTCTTTTAGTTGGATGCTAATAAGCAATACAGTGTCAACCCACAAAAACTGAAATATTTATATAGTGTGCTTCTTTAGCTATCAAAGAATGGTTTTCAATAGTGTTTTTAAAAATTTAGATGTTTCTATCAGGGTTGGGTAGTAACGCGTTACTTGTAACGACGTTACCGTTACAGTTACTTTTTTTTGGTAACGACCCCGTAACGACGTTACTTTTTTTTATGTGTAACGAAAGCAGTAACGACGTTACATTTCTTCGATAACGAGTAACAAAATGAGGCGTTACTTTATCGTTACTTTCAAATTTATAATATTTTTCTTACATAACGGCGTCTGCAGAAAAACGCTTCAATGCGTTGTGCGCAATGCCAGTCAACATTATGCTTTTGTAGAAAAGTAGCATATTGATTGGCTATCAAGTCGGTTCTAGCCTCGCGTAACACGTCCTGTCTACAGATGCCCATAAAACAGACGCTAATCGCAGATAACATTGAATTCCAAGAAAAATTACAGACTGTTTGATTCCTTGTTTATAAATCTTCATCAGTGTACAAAACAAAACTAATTAAAATTAAAAATTATTGTAGTAAGATCATTGCGCACTTACAATGTGAAGCATTAATAATTTAATTATTTCTGTTGTACATTGATAAAGATTCAAACAAAGAGATCGAAATTTTTCGTCTGTAATTTTTCTTGGAATTTAATAAAAAGCACATACACGAACATTTTGTGGTTTTGCTCGCATCTACCGAAATTTGTCGGTTCATCATCTCACGAGTTTATTCAATTAGTATTTAATACATTTTGTTCATACAGTTTGATAATTAAAAAGTAATGTTGTGATTTATTTTATTGATTTGATATTTAACTTTAGATTTGACGTTACGTTTGAGAAAAAGGAATTAATAGTTGCTTACATCCAAACTTCAAATTGAATTGGAGAATAGGAGAAAAACGGAAACTTGCAGAGAAAGCTATTTAGAAAACGTGTTAGGGATTCAATCAAACGAAAATTCTCCAAAGAGTGATCTAAATTCCGATGAAAACGATGTCTTTTTTGTTTTCCGTCAACAAACAACACGAGATGAATCTACACAAAAAGAGTTGCAAAAATTTTTTTAATTCAAAAATTTAATTGTTGAAGCGTTACAAGATCATCCAAAACTTAAACAACTCTTTATCGAATATAATACTGCACTTCCCAGTAGTGCAGCCGTTGAACGATTATTCAGCATCGGAGGATTAGTACTAACACCACAAAAGAGTCGTTTATATGATGATACGATGGAACATCAACTTTTACTAAAAATAAACAAACTGTATTTTTAAAAATATATCTTTCAAGAAAGATAAATCTTTAAGAAATTTATCGTGATAAAATATATTTAAAAGGGTGTCTCTAAAAAAAAATCTTATCTAACTTTAAATTATTCATTTACAGGACATATATCTTATTCTGAGNAAAGAAAAACATCTGTCCATTTCAATTAAAACTCCGAAAGTAGCCATTTTTATCCTAAATGTGTGTTATATATATTACACTTATATAAATTATCTAAAATCTACTTTGAAATTATTTGTATTTAACATTTGTGCCTACTCTCTCTTCTGTATTATTAATACGTACTAAGATTATTTATATCACATATGTCATACTTAATTGTTTTTATTGTTAAATTTTATTGTTAAGTTTACATTTATGATAAAATAAAATTCTTAAATGTATCTAAAATTTTTAATATATTTTAATGTTAAAAATATATATCTTTATGTATCTTTAAAATTATAGAACTATAAATATGCTTTATACAAGTTTAAATTTATTAATAAAGTTTCTTTTTCTCTGGTGTTCTTTCTAATTGTACAATATAAAAAAATCGAATGATCTTTTATGTAATCATGTTTTAGTAACGAAAAGTAACGATTCTATACTCGTTACTTCTAAGGAACGGTAACGCGTCACTTTTTACAATCGATAACGAGTAACGGTAACGAGTTACTTTTTTCAATGGATAACGCGTAACGGTAACGCGTTACTTTTTAGAAGTAACTGTCCCAACCCTGGTTTCTATATATCAAACATTCACAAACATCTTTAAAAAAATATATACAAACATCTTATTTTTTAATCTTAAAGCGTAATTTACTCAAACTAGCGATGTGGATTGACACTGTATTGCTTATTAGCGTCCAGTTATCTTTTAGAGACATGTGGATGAAGTATCTAAGTCTATAATTTTAAAATATATCTTAAGTATCTTAAAAAATATGTAATTTAAATTCTTTTAAAATATATGTATAAATAAAATAATTTTGCTTCAAGTATAAACAAATTTTTATTGTGTCCCCACACATACATACACGCACGCACGCACGCACACACGCACACGCACACACAAATATATTGTTTGGCGTAAAACATTCTCAGAAATTTTTTACAAAACTTGTAGTTTTTTCTATTTTAAATGTGAAAAGAGTTCTGAAATAAAATATATACATTTTTTCCAAAATTGTAAAACAGAGAAAATCTTATTAATATATTATTGTCAGTATTTTAGTTATATATAGAAAAACTGTTGAAAACTTATGCACAGATGCTTTTCATATTTCTTCTAAAAATTTCTTAGAATTATTCTATTTTGTGTCAAAACTGTTTGAAATGTATATAGGAAGCATAAAGATGTTTTATTTAAAAATTCTGAGAAATGAACTAAAAATCTTCTGAGAAGTTTTTCACCAGTAATATTAAATATAAATATTTGTGTTTAAATTTTAAAATTTATAAGTGTTACGTACAACATGTTTCTTAGTAATTTGTTCTACTGTTTTCCACGTAACTTCATAGAGGAGTTTGGTTTGAGTAATAAACATTTTTTCTTTGGCTGCTACTAAAGTGGCCATACAGTGATAACATTCCTCTTCTGAAAGAACAATAGTATAAAAATATGTATAATAATACAAGAATATATACAAGAAAAACTGGTAATTATATAAAATGGACTTCCTCACCGATTTCAATGAGCTTGAAATATTTTGTTAAGGATGTTATTCCGAACAACTTTTCCCTATACATGTTACTACTGCTCGGCTTTAGTTTTCAAGTTATACACAAAAGAATTCTTTGTTTTCCAACACCGTGTCGATTTCTGAAGTAAATATGTTGTTTGTATGACACGTGTAGGCAGAAGGAGGGCGAAGCCTCTTAACCTGCCTACACGCTTACAACATTATATTGCTGAATTCTTGTTTAAAAGATTATATACTGTAATCAAAAGAGAAGCTCCGCTCCACCCCTTGCAGCACCTCCCCGTCTACACGTGTATAATACTGTGTGATACAACTAAAATATTTACTTCATAAATCGACACGGTGTAGAAAAACAAGAATTCGTTTATGAAATTTTTTTTGTGTATAATTCGAGAACTAGAGCCGAGCGACGGTAACATGTATAGGGAAAAGTTGTTCAGAATAACGTCCTTACCAACATATTTCAAGCTTATTAAAATCGGTGAGGAAGCCTACTTTATATATAATTAAACCGAAAAACTGACTTAATATAAATATTATGTCCTGATCTATGAAAGAAGAAAAGAAAGGAAGAGTTGTGATAGAACGTATAACTAGTGGCGTCGATACACTTGAAAAATGTGCAATAATAAAAGAACTACATGAAGTGTTCACACAGGTAAAATATTTTAAGTTTTTTTATAAAATTTAAACTTTTTTAAATTAAAACTATATTTAAGAAGATGCTGAACCGTCCTGTTTTATCGACGGAACAAATACGTCATTTTAGTAGGTCTAACTAATTTCATTATGTACTGTATTAAATCAAAAAGGCTTTTACAAAAATAAAGAACATAGGACCTAAAAAACACATCTCGGAGTAACACTTTGACCACTGAAAAGAACCAAAATTTACACTTTCTTACTATCACTTGATCGTATTTTTCTATTTTTAAACAATCTCTAGGCATTTTATGTATAAATATGCAGGCACTGGACCGAGAAGCGGAAAGAAAAGAATGAACTTTCACAATGTGATTTTATTGTCTAGTTACGAGAGTTCTTAGATCTTTTAATGAAGCACATACGATAGTAGGACGAATACGCACACAAGCAAACAGTCGCATATGTGTGCATATTCCCTCTACTATCAGACCGGCGAACCGAACGAGAGACAAGAAAAGAGATATACGTCTATCCTTGTATAAAGGGCACCACCTACTGGACAGTGTAGCAGCAAAGCAGCTGTTAAGCCGCTGGTTCAGCATCCTCTTAAGATATATGTAAGAATCTCTACTCTTCCATCTTGTTAGATTTAGGCCCAAACTCGGTTCTAATCTTGGCACGTGACTGTATAGTTTTATTAATTATCTCAAAAGTTATTGAGTGTTTGACCAAACAATGAGTCATAAAATTTTGTGCCATTTAAGATTTTTAAGTCACCCCCGCTCGTAACCCAAAGAGGTGGGAGGTGGATGTCATCGTGCACAAAAAATAGCTTTCATGATCCTATACAACTACTCCAAAATTCAACTTTCTATCTAGATTTGTTCAAAAAGTTATGAGAGTGTTTTCAGACTTTTGTCTCACCCTGTATGTAATGCAAATATAGCATGCTATATGAATTTTAGAATTGAAATCTCAATTCAAAAACTCATGTGTAAGATTTACACGTGATCACACATATACAGGGTGTCCCAGAATTGGTTTAACATCTCTCGTAGGCAGGTAGAAGGAATAAAACTGAGGTGAAAAGTCCTATACCATTTTGCTAGATTCGCAATAGTTACTGAGATTTTAATTAACAAAGATCCGCGAATAANTTAATCCTTCCAAAAATAAAAATTCAATCACTGCACGATACTTGATTTTTTCCATTGTAAAAATAGCTGCGACACGTCAACACTAAATGGCTTGTGAACAAATTATGATTTGACAGATTGAATTGAAACTTTACATATGTTTATAGGAAGAGTGCAGCAATATAATGAAAAAAAAATTAGGTTAGTAGCAGCGCTCTCTCTTATCGAACCGCAAAACGTATTGAACAACTTAGTATTTTTGGGAAATACTATAAAGACTCTTATGCAAACCGAAATGCAGAATCACCGGCATGACGTCATACCGGTATACGATAATACCGGTATATTTACCCATATTTACCTATATTTACCAATAATTTTTTCGGGATTTTTTAAAAGTAATATCTTAAAACTATAAGTGTTGTCATTATGTTGATAATAACACTTTTTAATAATACAATGTTTATAAAAAACTGCCGCACAGAAATTTAATATTATTTAGATTATTTTGTTTTTTTTATATAATTAAGAACAGTAACAATAATTAATATAATTAAGAAGAGTAACAAAATACACATAGACATATTTATCAATATCCAAATTTGTTAAAAATTTCTATTTTTATTAGTTCTGAGAATTAGAATATCGTCAAGAATATTATCGGATAGATTATAACGTAAGCATGATAATATATATTTCAATGATGAGAACAGTCTCTCAACACTAACCTGTGTAGGTGGGACTGCTAAAACTATTTTAGACAAAGAATATACTGCAGATATATTACTTTTTTGTTTCTGCCAAAATTCCAAAATATTTTGTTTAGAATTTAAACGAGGATAATTTGAAAAACTTTGTAACATATTCAAAATATTTATTGAAGGCATGGAATTGTCTTGACAGCGTCTTTTCTTCTCTAATTCCCTCAACATCTTTTCAACGTCATCTATTTCAGTTTCATCCTCATTTATATTGGAGGAAGTTGATGCACGTCTGTTATGCAATAATCCTTTTTCATGTTCTTCTATCATTTTTTCTTTGTACTGCCACGTACGTGTTAAATGATTTTTGGCTTGTGCATTCTGTTCTTTGTTTAATATTATATTGAACCTTGCATCCAGAAACATAGCTGTTAGAAAAACATCAATATTAAAAATTTTTGTCTCAAACTCTCATACACTTGATGAGTTTACATCGCACATCGAGAAATATACATACCTGCCAAAAAACAATCACTTTTAAACAGACGTTTTTCTCGTATTTTTATATGTCCAATTAATTTGTTTCCTAATATTGTTTTTAATTTCGTAGTTTCTAGCATACATTATGACCACGTGCGATAAAAATCTCCGATAAGAAGTTGTTCTTCTTGCAACTTCTTAGTTGCAATACGAGGTGGCGTTAAAGAACGCACAATGTTTTTAATTTCGGCCCATTTTTCAGGAGATAAATATTGATCCTTATCGTTACCATCACAACATTCTTTTAATTCTAAAGGTGCGTACTGACTTGAGCAATTTTACGCGCACGAACGATTTGCGCGCACAAATGCTTGTGCGTGGAAACTTTTATCGATGTGAACGATATTTGTTCGTGCGCGCAAAACTGTGCTCCAGTCGTTCGTCGCAGTAAGTAACGAAATGTCGTCAAGAGACATCACCATAGCAGCTGCTGTATATGTTATAATACATATTTTGCGCAAACGTAGTGTGAAAAAACAGTCTAAGCGATGGTGGGTTACAAAGCTATATAATAGCANAAAAATAAGTGGTGCTCACAACCTGCTAGCCGATTTAAAATTTCAAAAGAGCGGACAATTTTATAATTTTCTTCGAATGTCATCTAAAGATTTTGAATTTTTAATGAATACTATCGCTCCAAAAATACAGAAAATGGATACTGCATTGCGAAAAGCTGTTACCGTTACCAAAAGATTAGCTATAACTCTATGTTTTTTGGCAACGGGAGATTCGTATACAAGTCTACAATATCTGTTTAAAGTGTCAAAACAGTTGATATCTGTAATTGTTCCTGAAGTTTATGGAGCGCTTATTGAAGTCTTGAAAGAAAACATAAAGGTAAGAATGGTGACATTTATTTAATTTTTAAAAATTAATACATATTTTAATAATAATTTTAGAATTAAGACACGTTAAATTGTTATGTAATTAAAAGTAAGTACAAAGTAATAAGGAAAAAATAATTTTTTAAAATCACAATTGTTCAAAGTTATTATTTTGCATATTAAGATCCGGTATAGGTGTAGGGTAATTGGAAATTGAACTTGAAGTACTTGCAGAAAATGTTGGAGACGGTAGTAGACTGGATGTTATAACTGGATGTTGATTATCATAAGAATATGTAGAACAATAATTTGAAACTGAAATATTTTCATAATTAAAAGAAGTAGGATTAGAGTTATCGTATTTTCCCATATCAGCTACGAAAAAAATATTGTTTATAGCATGTTCAACTTGTATCCGAGTATTCTTGCTATAGCTCCTAAGTTTATTGGCTACATGTTGCGAATATATGGTACAGTCATCAGGTGGTATTTCTTTCCTTGTAGCCGATTCTTTAAGAATTTTGAATGCTTCTTCTAATTTTGCGTCATCCTTCTTATCATTTAGTTTTCTTTCCTTTAGTTTTGGTTCTGGAGTAGTGAACGGGATTTTTTCTATTGTTGAATCATTTGAGGGGTCATCATCTATTTCTTGATCGCCTAAATTNGATAGATCTTNTTGAGAATTTAAATTTGNTAGAAACGCGTCATTTTCTTGTTNTTCGTTATTCTCCTAAAAANATTCAAAAATTTTTGTATTGTAGGCTTTTTCCTAACAATTCTTATCTTTGATGAGGTGGACCTGACTGGCCAAGTGNCCCAATCAGATCCTAACACGCTTTTTGTACGTTCTAACAAAACGTCTTGTATATGCTGTACTCACACGTATACATATAAAGATCAACAGAATTCACGCGAAGTAAACAAGTTGTCGAATAGTCGAATTTGGAATAATAATTTAATAATCGGCAATATGCCTACAATATATTATTTGAGTTTTAAATAATAGTAATAATATTTTTTTTAATTCTAAATAATTATATTTTATTCAGATGCCATCAACCCAAGAAGAATGGTTAACAATTTCACGGGAATTCGAAAACAAGTGGAATTTTCCGCATTGTATAGGAGCAATGGATGGAAAACATGTGGTATTGCAAGCTCCAATGAACAGTGCAAGCGAATTTTTTAATTATAAATCATATTTCAGTATTGTATTATTTGCTGTTGTTGATGCTGATTACAATTTTATATTCGCGGACGTGGGATGTCAAGGTAGAATTTCTGATGGAGGAGTTTTGAAAAATTGCAAATTATGGAAAAAACTTACAACAAATAGTTTAAGCTTACCGGAAGAATCAAATTTGCAAGGAAGAACCAAGAAAATACCATATGTATTTCTCGGGGATGCAGCATTTGCTTTGACCGAAAATTTAATGAAGCCGTTCTTAGGAACACATCATAAACNAATTTTTTAATTATAAATCATATTTCAGTATTGTATTATTTGCTGTTGTTGATGCTGATTACAATTTTATATTCGCGGACGTGGGATGTCAAGGTAGAATTTCTGATGGAGGAGTTTTGAAAAATTGCAAATTATGGAAAAAACTTACAACAAATAGTTTAAGCTTACCGGAAGAATCAAATTTGCAAGGAAGAACCAAGAAAATACCATATGTATTTCTCGGGGATGCAGCATTTGCTTTGACCGAAAATTTAATGAAGCCGTTCTTAGGAACACATCATAAACAATCGGTTGAAAGAATATTTAACTATCGACTCAGCAGAGCACGCAGGGTAATTAAAAATGTATTTGGAATTTGTTCAGCAGTGTTCCGAGTATTACGAAAACCAATATTATTGGAACCGGAAAAAGCAAAGCTTATCGTAATGACGATAATTTGTCTCCATAATTTTTTAAGAAAGCAAAACATCACGAGATATATATACCCCTTCAACGAGATTCAATTCAGAACAGAATGGTGTATTAGTAGAAGGTAGCTGGAGGCAACAAAACGAACAAATAAATTCGTTGATTCCAATTAAAAACGTACCACGAAGATCGACATTAAACGCCAAAGAAATTCGAGATGAATTTAAAGAATAATTTGTTACAAATGGGCGTTTAGATTGGCAAGACGACTATGCTTAATTTTATTTAATTACTTAAATACGTACTTTATCTGTATCTATTGTTTTGCAGGGTTCATCTTTATCCAATAAAAAATGCATTCTTTCAAAAGCAAACCATTTCGAAAAATATATATCTTTACGAGCTGGAAAAAATAATTTATAATTTACAATTTACAATACATGTATAAAAATTATTTAGAAATAACAAAAATATACATAAATGTATATGAATACCTTTTCCTGTTCCAATACTTTTTTTACCTTTCGCTTTTTTTCTGCGAAAGGATCCTAGTAAACTACCAAGTTTTTGTTTCACTGTACCTACGTCTATTTTTATATTATTCGCAATTATTTCCCAAGCATCTAATTTTTTATTGCGATTGAAATAGAATGAATGTTTAGCATCCCACAACACTGGTAACTTCTCATATTCATCTATTAATTGTAGAGCTCTTTCATTTGACCATTCCATTTTTTGCGCACGACTTTTCCGTTCCATAAACACGTCCAGACTAAGCATCGATTCGCACAAAAATCATTTGATATACCGACAAGCGACGGATCGCGTTCGTGCGTGCTCAGAGTGTGCGTCAAAACAAAATCGACACGTCCAGACGCGAACATTTGTGCGCGCAAACCGTTCGTGCGCGTAAAAATGCTCAAGTCAGTACGCACCTTAAAAGACGCTTGAGCATATCTAGCGTTGAGTGCCACCGCGTTGGACAATCCAGAATCGGTTTTTTTTTCTTCATTGCTTTCAGTAAGCTTTTAACAACCGGCAACTGTAATTTTTTGCAGACGTTTCTCGCTTCGGATATAATTGCCGAAATTGTACTATCTCTTAGTGTGTTCGATACTGCTAATTGCAGTGTATGAGCTGCACACCGCACTGATCTGACCTGATATCTTACTTCTTCTATATTTTCTTTATTTTCTTCATTGTCCAAATTGAGTTCTTCATTTGACAATGAAAGTTCTAGCTCTTCAATATGATTTT
>NW_018020903.1:104181-145110 GCF_002006095.1 Pseudomyrmex gracilis | reverse complement strand
TATAAATATTTTTTTAAATATTTGGTGACCATAAAGAACACGACTTTCTAATTGTCATTATGCAATAAACTAAAAATTTGGTATGTAACACACTGATATTATTAGAGATTACGTAGAGAGTGACGATATATTCTTTTTTGATAAATTTTCCATATATTTGTATATTTGTATATAATATTTCTTGTACATATGTGCTTTTTTTTATTTTTTTTATATTTTTTTATATATATATTCATCTATATTTGCTACATTTACTTTCATTTCTATATCAATTTTCTCTTAAAGAACCGATATAGAATTTTTTTGAAGATTTATATTTTTTTGCACTTCTATATCAATTTCTCCTAAAGAACCGATATAGAATTTTTTGGAAGAATTATAATTTTTTGCACTTCTATATCAATTTCTCTTAAAGAACCGATATAGAATCTTTTTTCTTTTTGGAGACTTATGTTCTCTATATCTATTCTCTACATTTATTCTTTTTCATTATATCTTTGCAAAAATATATATTTGAAATATATATATTCAAATATATATATTCAAAGATATATTTTTTCTTTTTTCATATTCTATCTCATGTGTTTATACATGGATAGGCTTTTATTGAGTGGATATAATACTTTCTTTAAACCATAAAAAACTCGGACGGGAAATTAAAATATATCTAAAATAATAATTATTATTTTTAAAACAATTGCCCCCCTCGCGTAAAATATTAATAGGTTTTAAATCTTTCTAAAACTGTGTAGGTAGGGATCTACAATAGTGATAGATTCTAAATCTTTCTAACACTGTGTAGGTAGGGATCTACAAGCGATTGTAGAATTTGCGTTAGGCCGGGTAGGTAGGAAATATATTAGACTGTGGATAGGTAGGAATTAGAAGAAATAAAAATGTAAAATTAGGATCAAGGCATGCGTCATATGCAGCCTTAATCCTAATTACTAAGGCTAGTAACGTTTAAGATAGATGTTTATAAGGTAGGTAGGTAGGATTATATATGTATATACTATTGTATAAAATTGTATGTAATATTGTACTTTATTGTAATGTGTAAAACAAATTGTAAAATGAAACTTGTGAATTGAAAGAATTCTGATGATGAATTCTAATAAAGCAACAAAATAAGCGTACTTCTTGAAGTTGCAACTTTTCAGACACATATATTTGTGTACCGTTAAAACAAATTTGTATAATATATTTTTTATATATTTTGTGTATTTATATAGTCGTTTCAATAAATAAAAAAAAATAAAATAAAATAAAATTTATAAAGCAAAGAGCAGCAAGTGATGATAGAGGAGATGATACCTGATGGTACACTCCATAAATTCTGATGCTGCTTGCTAAAATAATAATTCTTTTTTCTAGACTATAACATTTTCTTCTTATATCACATCTATGTTGTGTGAAAAGTTGCAATGTTTTTTCTTATCCTTTTTTGTTCTTCTTCCTCATCTCCTTGTCACAAAACCCCGGTCATTTTTAATTTCAATAGAAATCACAAATCCACGCGAGTACTCGCACATCTGAAGAAGAGCAAAAGTAGTAATTTTCTATAACAGTCGATGTTAATAATAGCAGCAATTAACGTTCCAAGATATAGTCCTTTATTTAAAAAATAAAATAACAAGAAACGTATGCTGTCTTGCGTGAACATTACGATGTTTATCTTCCATGGAAATTTGGAAAATCCGATTCAGCTTCTCCGATGCCGCAAACGTCAAATTCGGTAAGATATTTAAGTTGTTTTTCTTGTTAAGATTAATTATTTAATTTTAATTAATTATTTAATTATTTAAATTAATTATTTAATTTTAATTAATTATTTAATTATTTAATTTTAAAATTATTTATTATTTAATTATTTTAACATTTTGATGTATACCAATATATTTGTGTTTTACTTTTGTAATATTATGTTTTTCTCATTGTTTGAGGTGAATTAATTTCCTGTGACGTTTCCGAAGACGCGGCCATCTCGAACGCGACGATATTATCGATTATTATACATATCGATAGATGTCGAACTCGAACATTGGGTGCGTTCAGACAACTCAACGGTTGAGAGATCATCACTTATGATAGGACTATTCTTCAAAATCTGCTGCGGTTCCAAAAGTATGATCCAATCAGAAGTGATTATCTCTCAACCGTTGTGCAACTGTTGAGTTGTTTGAACGCACCCATTTTGAACAGAAAGGTGATTTTACATTAGAGCGAACTCGAGACGCGGGCCTCGTAGAATTGACCAATCGCATTGGTCGAATCAGCCATTTGACCAAACGCGATTGGTCAGTTTCGCGAGACTTGTTACCGTGCGGTTGCGCCTTGCGACGCGACGTCGAACGATTTTGATTGGCTGGCGCGGACGCCAATTAATCGAACGATGCGCGTAATAGAGTTTAGCGCGTCTCGCGTATATTCATACACCACGCACCGCCGCGAGAGAGAGGGAAAGAGAGAGAGAGTGGGAACAACGTTCGTCGCGACGTTTTGTGAGATGCGAGAGAGAGCCAACTCAATCGCGTTCGGTCGCTAATTTGTGACGTGTTTGGTGTTTTGTGTTTGTCTCTCGTGATCGTCGATGATTAAACGTGGTGTCGTGTATTTAATTATTATTTCGTTTGTTCGTAAACATCCAATTCGCCGGATGCGGCGCGGCGTTGCGGCGTGGACGACAAATCGATAGAGGTAAGAATCGTTTATTCTTCGCTTATATACGTTTCGAACGTAACCTCCAAAACGCGTAACGTCGCGCGTTCCACGTTGATCGGTGGGGGGTAAGCATCTCTCTTCTTGTTGTTTCTTTCTCAAATCTATCGTCACACAACCGACACTTTTACCATCTCTCTTCCGTTCTGGTCCATCAACCGTGTCCGGTTGTATCTCAGATTTCGAAGTTGCAACATCGGTTGCGTCACTTAATGTTTCCGATTGTCGCTACGACGACACACAAGGTTTGGTCGATCGGATCATATCCGACGATTCAATTGTCACAGTTGATTCTGACGTACACGACCGCGAGTGTTCGTGTCGCAAGTAAGTACGCGTTTTTTGACGAACGAAAGCGCGGCGTTGTCTCGGGTATAAATTTTCAAAATTCAACACCGAGAGAGATCGCGTGTGTGAAGATTTTTTAATTTTTGCGCGAACGAAGATCGGTCTTCAAGAATCAAAAAATTTCAATCCGATCAATTGTCTAATAAACGAAATGGGATTAGAGACGTTCTCACATCCGGTTGCAGCAACGTGTACCGCCGTCAATGGAGGATGATCGGTAAGAATCTGATCTAAAAAAAAAAAAATTGCCAATTTGCGACAAGTGGATAGAACGCGATGCAAAATTTGTACTTGGGTACGTGACGCTTCTGATTTTTATATTATAAAACTTGCAAAAGAGCGTGTACCAATAATTGCAAAGGTATAAAGTCGCGCAATTATTTACGCGGCACGTAAATGTGTAAATTGTTAATCAAGTCTTTTATGTAAGAGTGCGTGTAATTTAATCATCGTTACTTTTTATTGTTATTTTTAATATTTATTACTTTCTCTTGGTTTTTTTCAAGACTTGTTTGAATAAAATCAAGAAGAATGAACTTTTAGACAATTGCATTCGATTCTAGAATTGTTTAACAAAATTAAGATAAAGTTTTATAAAAAAATACCGGCCATGAAGAATGTAACGCGAGATATTCGAGTATAATAATTGATCACTTAGAGGCTAAATAAGTCTTGTTAAAAAAGAAACGTCGGTACGCAGTCGCAAATTATAAATTGTTATGTAAATGATTTACGCACGAGTGGAGAAGTGCCATTTAGAGAAGTAAATGGCCGAGAGCGATCAAGTAGATCTCTTGTGTGGAGAAATGAAATTATTTCTTGATGCGTTGAAACCATTTTTTTTTTTTTTAATAAACGCGAATACATACGTTTCGTAAAGCACAACGATTTTATTTCAGTTCTCTTTTTATTTTTTAATTAGTCCGCCTTTTATCTTAAATTCGGATGTTTTTTTGTCAGAGAAATTCTCTCTTTGCGGTTCTCAGTTGTTGAGCGAAAACTTAAAAAATTTTCGTCGAAACGAAAATTACATTTACGGCGCGAATAAAAAAACCGTTCGCGTGAGGATTGTAGACCTCGGGAGTTTAGTTGTTTGCAAAAAAAAAAAATATATACTGTCCCTGAAAGAAAAGACATGTAAAAGGAAAACGTGTCTATATAAATAAGATCTCTCTCGAAATAGATTCCTCCTCTAAATACCATTGAACAGCGATTGGCACGCGACTTAGCCATCGTGAACTCCAAACGTGCAATTCTCCGTTTCTATTTCGGTCGCGGATGGTGCGAGAAGAGTGCAATGTTTGTTTGTTGAAAATTGCGTAAAGAAAACCGGAGAAAGGCGCGCAAGGTAAATGTCCCGATGACTCGAACGTTTGGGAAAAAAAAAAAAAATTTTATACCATTAGTTTTAACTTCTTTAATGCGTTTAATTAATTAACAAAAAAAAACGGATCTTTTACTTTGCAGACTTAACAACAATTTTTATCTTTAACAACGTTGCGTCAAAATGGCCGAAAACTTTTTTCAACAAAAACGATCGTTACTGTTCGACTTTTATCTCGCCACGGGACGTCGCAGGATGATAGCCTGTGATACTAGCGTTTAC
This sequence comes from Pseudomyrmex gracilis, assembly GCF_002006095.1. Lineage (NCBI taxonomy): Eukaryota > Metazoa > Arthropoda > Insecta > Hymenoptera > Formicidae > Pseudomyrmex > Pseudomyrmex gracilis. Next base: position 140,438 of record NW_018020903.1, on the reverse strand, counting down.
TTTATTAAAACATGCCATTGTCTCTCGGACTCTCTCATCTCAGGGTTCGGTGTCGATAAACGAGGGAAAAGAAGAAGATTGCCACAATGCGAGGATACCTTCTTCTTCTTCTTTTTTTTTTTTTTTTTTTTTTTTCCTTCCTCTTTTCCACCTGTGCCTTAACAGGAACAGGCGAAATAACATGCAATATTCTTCTATATATCTAGCCGTTTTACGTGCTTGTACATCGAATACCGCGGCCGTTTTCTTCTCTCGATCGCACGTATGTAAGGTGTACGTGTTGTCTGGCAGCNAAAAGAAGAAGATTGCCACAATGCGAGGATACCTTCTTTTTTTTTTTTTTTTTTTTTTTTTTTTTTGTTCGCTCGTCGGTGTGCTGTTTGTCGGTGCGCCGATGCGTCAAATAACATGCAATATTCGTATCTATATCTAGCCGTTTTACGTGCTTGTACATCGAATACCGCGGCCGTTTTCTTCTCTCGATCGCACGTATGTAAGGTGTACGTGTTGTCTGGCAGCGCGAAAATATTTGACGCGGAGAGATCGGCAACAATTCGAATTTTGCAACAAGTACAAGTTAAATAATTATTAGACTTTTTGCGCAAATTAAAATTAAATCAACAAGAAAGAAAGGATAAACCAAACGCTGGATTTTTGCGAAAAATTTTATTCTCGCACATATTTGTCTTTTGTAAATTTAAAAAACGCGCGGACAAATAAACAAATTTGCGAACTCGCGCGAAAACGCGAAGAAAGAAAAAGAATAGGCGCAAGAGCACCTTTGACGCGCCGCGCGCAAAACGGGAGATGAAAGAAATGAAACTGGAGGATCGTTACCGGGGGATCGCAATCACGGAGAGAGCACTAGACGGTCAAGTAACACGCGTACACGCAACGTAAACAGGCCCCGGTGTATTTTTAACCGAAGCTCCGTGTCGGATTTCCTGAACACACTTGATACAGCGTGAACTTCTACGCGCTGGCACGCACGCGAGAGAGACGGAGGATGCACGGGGATGCACGGTGGTTGCTATGCCTACGTGTGTCTCTAACCCTTTGGGGGGGGAGGAGGGTGTGTGTCGTTGTTTGTTGAGTTCGCCAGGTCGGTCTTCTCTCGCGGTTCGTTCGCGCACACACTTGCGTATCTTCTCACCTTGTCTGCCGACTCGTCTCATTATGCTAATGACTCGGCATTATTACCGCTCGCGTTTATGCTCCTTAGCATTTTCCGGTTTCGCTGATCCTCTTCACAAGTGTTCATCCCCCGGAAGAGTCTTTACTCCAACTACGGTCGGTAGTCTACGCGCTATTAATTATCGCACTCTCTCGTTGCGCGTTAGAATTTGAATGGAAATCAACCGTGTTTCCGTGTTTGCTCCAAAATAAGTTTCAAAAATCTGAAGATGAGTGAGAATTTTATATTGTGTCTGTGTAATGTTCGATCGGTAGATGATTTTGTTTTGATTTAATTATTAACCGAAGAAATGGACTTGAAGTCGAAACGTACACTGAAATTTAATATTTATTACATTTTGCATTTTTTAGACAATAAATTATTACTTGAATATCTCGCGTTATAAATTTTCTATGGCCAGTATTTTCCTTACTTTTTTTAAACAATTCTAGAGTCGAGATATAATCGTCTAAAAGTTAACTTCTTGATTTTATTTTATTTATACTAAAGAATTCTTGAAAAAAAACCAAGAGAAGGTAATAAATATTAAAAATAATAATGAAAAGCAACAATTATTAAATTTATATGCACTTTTACAAAAGACTTGATTAACAATTCACACATTTACGTGTCGCATAAACATTGTGTGACTTTAATTTCGCAATTATTGCACACGTTTGTTTTTTTACAAGTTTTATAATAAAAATGAGAAGCGTCATATATACCAAGTAAAATTGTGTCTGATGTTCGATCATTAGATTATTGTTTTGATTTAATTGTCAACCGAAGAAATGGACTCGAAGTCGAAAAACGTACACACTGGAATTTATTATTTATTATACATTTTGCAGTTGATCGAACAGAGTTTTTCACATTTGCGATATTTTTACAAAGTGTTTTGAAAAAAGTTTTCAATCGTTGCCAGAAAGGTTTACGTCATTAAAATTTTTTCCCAATAAAAATCCAAATTAGCTTTTCGAGAGTTTAAATTAAAAATCACTCCCGTAAAAAGAAGCAAATTATTATTTGCTCTTTTTCTGCAACGTTAATATGCCAGTGTGTATTAGTTTTGTGCAACACGAGGAGGTAAGGTGCAATAAAGATCCTCGCGGAAAATCTCTCGTGCGATGCACGAGAAAGATCGCTGCGCGCGGAAACGGATCGATAATTCCGCCCGCTTTCTATTCCCCGACGGTTCTCCCGCGGGAACCGTCTGGCCGTCTCCGGAAAATTTATTTGTCTATATTTTCGGCGCACTTTACCTTCCCTCAGGTGGCTGACCACGGCACCACCTGAGGGTCGTTCGGAAGTGTATGAATAATGTATCCGCGTTTCCGCGAGATATTTTTCCGACTTGACACCTCCGACCCCGCCTTCTCTCTCAGATGTTGTTTCGAACGCGCGCAAAAATTGAGACAAAAATGTTGTAAGACACAAAATATCTCGCTAGATAACTTATCTCTCGTTTCCGATAATAATCCGACAACAGGAACTACGACGAGTGATTCATTTCTTGTCTTTTTACAATAGAAATGCGTGGAATTGTTTATCTCTTCGGTCTTATTGTGTTGTTGGACGGACGTTTTAGTTTATCTCGTGAAGCATTTAACGTTTTATTTTTGTTACAGAAAAATGAGGTGAAAGGCGCTATTTTCGGAAATAAACTCCTGATGAGGGAACGGGATCTGGCCAATCATGATGGAACCGCCGCTTACGAGCAAAGTTCTCCGGGCCCCCAACTTGAAAAGAGGTCAAGAGAACATTAGAATACAAGATAGGGTGAGTGACGGTTGAAACGTCATTGAATCTCAATTGTTTAAATTGATGATTTATATTTGAACGAGGGGAAGAGAAAGAGAGAAAAAGATTTTGTACAAAAACTTTTTGAACGTGAACGCAAAATCGACGTCGCGATTCTTCTCTTCAAAGATCAACGCCGTCTTGGCAGTTATTGTCTCCTCTCTCTCTCCTTCGTTTCTTTCACGCAGGCATTTTGCGTGTAGGCAAGCTGCATTGTTGTCTTGCACTCATTACACTTGCATCCTGCATTCCGATTTCGGCCATCTGGAGGTCGCTATTCTCTCTCTTGCGGAGATCGACCTTCTGTCTATTACATCGCTTTCTTTCTCTTTTGAGTTTCAATTATATTGCGAATCAATATATATATCTATTGTTTTAAACACACAAATGTTCCAGTGGTCGGACACTTGTTAAAAAAAAAAAACAATAATGTTTAAGCGTGTAAAAAAATATCAACTACAACAATTCTCTTTAATTAGTTCGTAAGACAATTAGTTTTAATTGTTAAGGTTTTCTAACATGTAAACACTTTCTTGCAATTTTGCATCTCTTTGCCAAACGTCCGGTGTGTCTTTGGGACGTTTACCTCGTTATACGCGTTGAGAATTGAATGAAAAATTTCTCTTTCGAAGTTGTAAAAGTTGTTGTAAGCGCGAACACACACACACACACACACACACGTATTCTACTCTCTTATCAGTCAGAAATAAAAATCCGCGTTTGTGCGAGTGTCAAGTACGTCGCTCGTAATCACCGCATCTCGAAGATGCGTCGTTATGTGTCAGTGACCGGTTCCGACACACTTGATACACACCGCGGCAATTGTGTATGTGTGTGTGTGTGTCTGTCTGTCTGTCTGTGCTTTTACTTTTTATCCAAACGTCGAGAAGCTAACGTCGTCGTCGTTGTCGTCGTTCCACGCGGAACCGTACGCGCGGCACAAGGTGGACGGCCTCGCGTTATCAGACGTGCCGCACGTAATGCAACTTGGTGCCAACTTCCTGTTGCCCGGTAACGGTATAGACGACGTCGTGCCATCGATTGTTCCGTAATACAGTTCGATCTGCGGACAGCTTCCGACGCATCCTCCGACTCAAAGTTTTTCTACAAATCTACGTTTGTGTGCAACAATATTTGTTATCTGAGAAAAACATAGAAATCGATTGTTAACGTTATCTGTTAACGAAGAAACGTAGTAAGCGCTCTGTTGCGTAGAAAAATTTTTTTTTTTTTTTTTCATATAAATTACGATAAATCCTGAGAGAGGTAAATGTCCCAAACGATCCGACAAGCACTACCGGCCATTTGTTAAAAAAAAATAATTATAACAAAGTATTTAATTTATTAAATTGATATATCTAATTGATTTAAAAGTTTGGAAAATATATATAGGTATATTTAAAACACTGTGAGAATACTTTGTTTAATATATTTTCACATCTGCAATAATTATTTTCTCCATAAATATTGTTTCCATTTGATGTAAATTAATATTTCACTAACGAACGTTAGCGGTCATTAGTTACACGTCCGGTCATCGGACGTGTACTTTACATCCCGCGTCGAGAAGAAGCACCGATGTGTCCGTTGTTTTTACCCACGCCCATTAGATAATTAAGATCCAATTAAAAAAAAAAAAAAGAGAGAGAGAGAGAGAAATATTGTATTACATTGCAACTTGCAACTCACGTGTTTCAATGTGTGTTTGACACGGGTGCAGAAAGGACCAGAGAAAAGGGAGATGGGAGATTGGTAAACCTTTTAAGCTTATTAGATTTGCGAAGTTAATCTATCAGCTGCGTCACGGGCGCACCTTTTTTCCCTAACCATTAGAGTCCTTCCGTGCATTACAGGCACGAGTTTTTTGTGACCAATCATCGTTCGGCTCGTGATCCGCTTTTAATAGAACCTAACATGCGCTGCGCGGATATTTTCTTGTATAAGCTGTCAATTTTGTTCAAGCCGTCAAATCGAAACCGGGTCGTTTAATCAGAAAATCCAGGCGGGTCAACTATATTTTGTTAAAAATATTATTTGCGTAATACAGCGATATTTTCTCGAAAGTGTTTTTTGTGTAAAAAAAAAAAACAAAACGTGTTTTCGATATCATCCGAGTATATCGACTCGACTGATTACGTTTTGCGTGATTTAAAAAAAAAAAAAAAATTTAAAAGGCTCCGAATTTAATCAATTAAAATGAAATTTAATTTAAAAGAAACACAAAATTGCCAAAAGGAAAGTGTTTCGTTGAAAGTTGCGTGATAAAAATTCGCGCGCTGAAATGTTAAATAAATTTATTTTCAATTTATAACGCGACATTGAAATCGCGTCACACACACACAATTTACGGCAAGCAAATATCGGATTTCGTGTCAACGGAAACGGTTTCGTCTCTCCTTTTGATTATCCTTCAAGTATGAAATTCAGACGTAGGTGGACAACAATTTTGTATTCGGCGGCCTCAGCGATCGAGGACAAGTTGAGGAGAGCCCACGCGACGCTTCGATATACACGAGATATAAAATCTTGCAGCAATCAGAGAGTTCGCTCTGTTGCGCGAAAGAAAATTTATTTATATTAAAAATTATTTGCCTTCTCGAATAGCTTCGATTTGAAAATTATTATTATTATTTTCAAGTTTTTGCGCGCGCGCGCGAACGCAAATTACATTAGAAGATCATTTCTTTAAGGCAATAATTCGATTACCAAGTGTGTGCGCGTTTTAAAAATAGAATTTGTTACGTGAAAACGAGAAAGATAAAACTTAGTGCAAAACACGCGCACGCACACGCACACACGTAAAAAAAAAAACAAAAAAAAAAAAGGAGTGCACCGGTGCAACAATGCGTTAGTGTGTGGCAGGCGGGATAGTAGATTATACGGCGAAAGAGAGTGGGGATCATAGTCGAATGGCAGGCGGAACGACGAACCTTCAGTTGAAATACCTCAGTACAGAGTTGGACGTTCCCGTCGTCGCTCTTCATCGTCGTCGTCGTCGTTTATCTCGTCGCGGGGGACGTTCCAAGAAAAAGAAGATTGCGCGCGCCCGCGATTGATTCCGATCCGTTTAAATATTCGATTTAAAGAGACCGAGCGAAGTGAATCTTTTTGTTTTTTTTTTTTTCGCGAGAAGCGCAGAAAATGCGTCCGTTAAATCGATGAAATTGCATAATTGCGTTTTGTTCGCACCGACGACGGAGACATATTAATTTCGATCCGCGACGAACGAACGCGCACGTGCCGCGGGTTTTCGATCGTCAGCAGATACCGAACATTCGATCGTGGAAATGCGCGCAAATTGCAAGGAGCTGAAAAACTGAATTAATTAAATTATTTTACTGAAAAAAAAAAAAAAAAAAAAAATAGAGACAAGAGTGATAAAAAAAATTACAATCCGAACCAAAGAAATCTGTTGGAATCGTGTGCGTTTCGCGCACGTCGAAGAAAGAAATTTCGCAAAATGTAGCCGCGAGAATTCGGCGAAGAACCGACACGGGCGGTGAAAAGTGGATGTTCGTCATCGCGCGCGCGCGCGCGCGTTAATAATTGTCGCGGTGTGCCGGCGAAGTTTATCGAATTACACATGTCGATCGGAAAGTTGTTGGAGGAACATGCGGTCGTCGAATGAATTGCGTTCCCGGCACGCACAGGTTCGGGGGGCATGAGAGAATATCGCGGGATTCTCGGTAACTGTTTTGCACGCGGAAGAAACGTAACAGTATCGCGGTGTGTGCGAAAAAGCATCAAGAGGAGAGAAAAGCCGATCTAGATGCGTCGGGGAAAAGACGACGGATAGAAGCAACGGGAGAGACAGAGAGAGAGAGAGAGATACAGAAGACGTCGGTCGTTAAACAAAAATGGCTTCAATAGCGACGAGAAACAATAATTCGCCTGTTACACGCGACAAGGAGAACATACCGGCCTACGACGTACGTACATCATTTCTTTTTTGTTTGTGTCGGAAAACTGCCACGTTGACGTTCGCAGAGACGATCCGCGCGTATCTTTGCGCTCCGGTTTTTCTGCACTTCCATTTTTTTTTTTTGTTTTTTTTTTTTCCAAACAAAAAGAAAAGTAAAACAAATTGTTCGGATCTCATTGAGAAAACGAACGAGTCTAAAAGACCGTGAAACGAGATGTTGATGTTAAAATAAATTTATGGATTTCTGGTCGTCAATTATCCACCTCTGCAGTTTTTTTTTATTTTTTATTTTTTTTTTTTAATCGGAACATTTCCGCTCAAAACGAGCGGAACGAGAACGGTGGCCTAGTGTGGAGCAGCAATTAATTATGAAGAAACACGGAAAGACAGAGAGAGAGAGAGAGGGAGAGAGAGAAAGAAACGGAGAGAAGAAAACGGTGCTACAGATCTAATTATTGCGTTTGTTTGTAAGAGATGGTGATAACAAGACCGGTTTCAAGCGCTTCGCCCACTTAAATGTATCTCTCGTGCACATTGTGTTGGCGATGTGCAATCACGCCATCTGCATTCCGTTATCATTCCGTTATTAAATGCGTCTAGTTATAACAGTTCATCGAGATTATCGCAAGCCGTTCGTTTGCTAAAAAAAATAAAAAATAAAAAAAAAAGTTACTTTCTTCCCGTAAACGCGCGTCGCGTTTCAGCTCGATAATAGCCCGTGTATTTTGTCGAGAAACGATCGGGAAACGTTGGTTTAATAGACGCGATGCGATTAACTTGTGTGTATATTCTCGGTGTTTTTCTCGTTTCCTTTTTCTTCGAGCATCTCCGATATCGAAGAATTTCTTTCTTCGTTCTCTTTTTTTTTTGTTTTTGTTTTAACGCGACGATCTCATTTGTTGTGTAAATGCGAGATTTCTTTTGAGACGTTGCATCTTTAATTTTGCGAGAGATAAGTAAACAACCGGCGAGGAGAAGGAAGACAAAGAGACCGCTCGTATGATTGCGGGAAAATAAATGAAAAACTTTTGCAATTGTAAAAAGACGTTTCGATTGTTTGTTTGTTTTCGCGATTGTCTCAAAAATTCAAGTTGTTTTTCCAATTGAAAAGTACATTCTGGTAACTAAATTATAAAATATAAAATTAGTTTGAAATTATAAATTACATGTAAAAATTTATTAAAGAGATATTTAACTTAATGTAAAAAATAGTAGCACGTGGTACATTAATAAACATAAATTAGTGAATATAAAAATAAATGATTAAACTAGGAATTTCGCGTGTACGAGCAAAAACACGTCATTAGCATCGAATGATTTTCTTGAATAGAATAAAAATTCCTTTGTTTCACGAGAGATAGTTTTTTCCTTCTATTATAGACAGCTTACGTGTGTGTGTGCGCGCGCGCGCGCGACACTATGTGTAATCAGAAATTTGCGCATTTTTATAGCAGCGCGTAGGCAGCGATCTTCCGCTTCATCTGGAACAATTAATTCGCCGCGTAACGCGCGGGTGAAGCCAGGTATCAGCCCAGGTGTGCTGTGCGTTTGCTACATTTGTACACGCAGTTGTGCGTCATGTGTGCGTGTGTGTATGTATGTGTGTTTCATTCGTGCTCGTTCGTTCTCATGCGTTGTAACTGTGCCGAGGGTGTGGCTCGTAGTAGGTACGTTTCAAAGTGGAAAATGATTTTCTACCGAAATAGTCCGTCAAATCGTTTTTAACTCGATTGGCGATCGCACGGAAGACCGTTGTCTCAAATTTCGTTTTGGTCTCCTCCGATCTTCGATTTCTCAAATTTCCTTCTCCGTAACGGTACGGTCGACTATTCTATTCCGCGGCAACTTTACTGCGTGTATTTACGATCGTGAACACACGTGTCAATTCTTTTCCTTGTATTTGCGTCGCAACAAAAAAAAAACACCTTGGAGCGCGATTTAAGGAGCGATTTTTTAACGACGATCTTTACAGACTTTTGCGTTTTATTATGCCGCGCTTTACAAGCAGCGGCGGCTTATTCTCTCATTCAAACAACAGAACAAACTTTGTCGCGTGTTACGTAATTGTACGTTTCTGCGAGTTACACCGAGACCTTGTCTCTCATCGGTTACACACACATTACATCATTCCGGTACTACTGTGTGCGTGCGCGCGCGCTGTTTTGCTGCCGTTTGTTTGTTGTATCGGTTGAACTTGCAAATGTGTTCGTCCGCAACGAGGCTTTTTGTATTCCGACGTTATTAACGCTTCTATCGTATCTCAATTGAAACGACGTATAATATTTAATAATATATATTAAATAAAAATAACGGGGAGTAGTTTATAACAAACAACAAGATAATGTTACGAAGAGAATGACGTTGCGTTTGTTTTAATCTAATTCAACCAAGTGTATAGAATTAGTTTAGAGAGTTTGTGCGGTAGTATATTATTAATATAATATAACAAACTGTTGTAATAATATTATAATTAGAGAAATGGTTTATTTAATATTTTAATAATATATATTTTAGTTCGTCAAGTAAAAAGAGACTTTTCCAGATCGTTGTTAAATTTTTGTTCAATTGAAGTATCCCGAGTCGAAATTTAGCGTCTACATTGAACCTCAATTTTTGAAAAAAGAAAATTTCGGACGTATAGCAGCATCAAAGTAGCATCTACTTTTTTTTCTTACTCCTACTTCGAGTCTATCAGAGCCTAATTTTGAGCCTATCAGAGCCTGCAATGCGCAGCCTGATCTGAGAATTGAACCCTGCTTTAAAACTTTAACAGAAAAAAAAAGAAATTTCGGACGTACAGCAGCGTCAAAGTAGGATCTACTTTCTCTCTTACTCCTACATAAAAAAAAAAAAAAAAGGAATTGAGGTTCAATGTAGACGCTAAATTTCGACTCGGGATACTTCAATTGAAAAATTTAACAACGATCTGGAAAAGTCTCTTTTTACTTGACGAACTAAAATATATATTATTAAAATATTTTAACAAACCATTTCTCTAATTATAATATTATTACAACAGTAACACTCGGGTAATTTTGAAAGATATAAAAGTTATAAAATTTTTTCATTATAATTTTTCTTAATTTCTCTCAATCGAAATAATTTTCACAACTCGAACACGCGCTCATTGATCGAATAAAACTAGCGGTTGTAAAATAAAATTTATACAGATCCCGGGACGGTTGTGATTTTCGATTAGTAGGTTGACGTTCGCGCACGTCACACTCGACTCGCGCGGTGATGACGATTGCGACGATATTATCGTCAAACGCGAACGTGTGCGACCGTTTTCACGTCAATAAGATCTCAAAACAGAGAACTGGGGATTGTGAGGATTGCCGTATTTGGCGCGTGCCTACGCGTTTTGCATTTGCACACGCGGAGCGACGTGCCGCGGCATTCTTCCATCTTTACATCGCGTTGTTGCTTAATAAAGCAACTCGTTCGCGCAAACGTTCCGAGCGAAGTTGTTTTTTTTTTTTTTCTCCAGCATCGGAGGGAAGTCTTCGAGGATTTCTCCGTTGAAAACGATCGATGACGACGACTTCTGTCTTTTTAATGACGCGCACACGAGATCGAGCGCGCGTTATCTCTTAAACGATACCGCGAAGACGAAGATTGAACAGTAGTAGACAAAAAGCAGACGTTTCTTCTCTTCCACAAGGACGTCAGGTGCATCATCGCTAAAAGTATCTCTCCGACCGGTTTTTCACGTCTCCGTGATATGTTAAATTGTCACTTGTGGATCGCGCGAATTTTAACGATTCGCTTAAAGAAAAACAAAGAGACAAATAGTTGGACTGTGTCCCCACGTAAATTCTGTCTCTTTCTCTTTCTCTCTCTCTCCGGCCGCGTTTAAGAGGCAACAGATTAAAAGACGAAGTGAAAGTCCGCCGCGATAGCGCGATCGTCTCTCAAACGCGCGCGAGCGCGCGTCTTTCTAGGATAACGGAAAGAGAGTTTCCTCTTCGCGCGCACATTCGCGGAGATGTTGGAATTCGCAATGATCATTTGATCACTTGAAGAAACTTGACTGTATAATTGGATTAAGAATTATATGCGCCGAGCGTTACACAACGCGCGCGAAGGATCCACGTCGACGTTAATCTCTTCTCTTCCGTTTCCTCGTGCCGAGTCAATTAATTGTCACTGGAAAGCGCTGGACGGACACAAGACACGGTGCGCGTCTTTTTCGCCGTGCGCGAACTTGACGTTTATTATTCCCCCCTTCTCCCCCTTCTGTCGCCGCGCTTTGTGTTCATCGATCGAGCGACCTTCTCCGTGGGACGGTTCGGAGATTTTCAATTTCTCTTCCGTCGCGAACAAACGCGCGATATCTATTAATATTTTTTGTTACAGAAATGTGATAAATATCAAATTCAATATTGTAAATAAAATGGATATTGACTTTTGTTATAATTTTCCGTTACAATATCGCAGGGTCGTGATAGACTCGTTAATTATCCGTCACAATTGTTAAATATCGTAGAATAGATACGATCTGCCACCATGTGTCTTTCTCTCTCTCTCTCTCTCTCTCTCTCTCTCTCTCTCTCTCTCTCTCTCTCTCTCTCTCTCACNTCTCTCTCTCTCTCTCTCTCTCTCTCTCTCTCTCTCTCTCTCTCTCTCTCTCTCTCTCACGCAAATTTAATTACGAAAATTTCACCGCAAGAGAGATAGAGAGAGATTGTTCGTTCGCGACAGTTTGACTGTAGCTTGACCGACTGGAAAGTTTGTGTGTGTAATAAAATAATTGCGATTTTTAACGCGTCGTAGAAACGAGCGATGATTTGATTCGATGTGTTTCAGATTAAACTCGAACGAGTGTTGGGCGTAACTGTGTCCAGCAATGCAGCCCTGGATTGCGATGCAACCAGCGAACTGGTCGCCTATCCAGCCGGGTGAGTCTGAGATTTTGCTTCGAGTTAGAAAAAAAAAAAAAAAAAAAAAACTGACGATATTTGCTCTTTGTGAAGAGAGCTATTGATAACATTGATTTAATAATTTAAATAATTCAAATAATATTTAAATAACTTTTTTACTTATTGAGCAATTTACGATTTAATCGGTCAGTCGACCTTTTTTGTTAAAAGTTTTGCGACTTCGCGATGTTATTGTGTGATTTATCATTTCTTTTGAAAAATTGTTTAATTGTTGCTGGTAAGATCTTTGCATCTTCGGATTCTGATGAAAAATATCCGTCGAATCGAAACATTGAAATTTTTTTTAAAGAGAAACGAAACGGAACATCCTGTAATTCGGCTCGCACCTGCAAAAATTGCTTTTAAAATAATAATTTTTTTTACAAAGACTGTATTTATGGACTTTCACGTACGTGGCGAGTGTCTGCGTGCTGATTAACGGGATTAACCGATCGGAAAGATCGCCTCCGAGAGTGTGACACGAGAGTTGGCCTCGAGTAGCAAAACGCGCGATTGCAAATTTTGCTACTACAAGGCACCGCCGCGCGAATTTTATTTTAGCTAGCTTTTAATCTCTTGCGGATATACGCGCTAGATCCCCTCGTTACGTTACTTCTATAACGAGTCACATTTTAGCGCAACACGATCACCACTCTTCCCCCCCAGGTGCGGTCGTAAGTCGCAAACGTTTCGGTTTCGGTTATCTCGTTTCGGATTTGTTGTGCGACACTACTTTTCTCGCGGTTTCGCGCCGCGATAACGAGAGTGTGGGGGTGCGAGGGTATCCCTAACGAGAGACGTTGCGAAATAAATTAGCGGGTGATCCGCACGGATACTCGCCGCCGCGGTCGTGTAAAACATGTTCGAAGTTGCGCAGAGCAAGTTAGGCTTGTTGTTAAAAAAACATTTGAGGAGAGGTTTTTAATTTAATCTTTCCGAGACAAAGCAAGGTAATTAATTAACAAGGGACTCGAAAACAAATTTACAAAATCTCTGAATATTTGTTCTCAACAATCGAGTTGTCGCTCGATCTTTCAGTTGAAACGAACTTGCATTTTATCTTATATCCCGCGAAGTCTTTTTCTCTTTTCTATCTTTTTTTTTTTGTTTTTGTTGAAAAACTAAACACGCGAGTCGCGCAATTGTCATCCACGTTGCGGAACAAAAATGAGCCACGTACTCGCGCGGCATTCGCCATATTGAAATTCAGGTCAGGAGAGAGGTGAATGGATCAAGAGATTCCACCTCGAGGCGGCAACAACCGCAAGATAGAGAGAGAGAGAGAGATCCGCGAGAGATTTCTCCCCCTCGATGTCTATTAGCGGACGGACACACACACACACACACACGGGGCGGGCTTTATTGAATAACCCATAATCCGAAGATTCAAATCGCCGACGACGACAACGCAAGTCGTTCGCGCTCGAAAAGTAGCCAATTTGCGCGGGGGTGTATAATGAGCGTAACCTTCCTTCCCTCCCCTTCCGGCCGTCTCCGTAGATGAAGAAAAAGATTTTGTTACGATCGCGTTCGCCGAGTTACAGCGCCGTAAACAACATAATGAACTGTTCCACTGTCTTACAAGCGACCAGTGAAAATGCGCGTTAACGTTTCGCGCCGAGCAACGAAAGTGGCTAGAAATTGCATGCTCGGTTTCCCCTTTAATGTGTGTATGTGTGTGTGTGTGTGTGTGTGTAAATAAGTAAAACATCGTAAAGTTACGCGTCCGGCGTTTGTCAGCGTTTTTGAATGAAATCCCCGTCGTCGTCGTCGTCGTCGTCGTCACGCGCGATAAATTCTCAAACGAATTCTCTCACTTGGCAAGAAATTCTTTTATATATATAAAAAAAAACACATTTCGCTTATTACCGCATACGGTATTAATTAACATCGCGCGCGCGCGATATTCGACGCTCCTTGTTTTCAGGGAGATCTCAGACGGGAGATCCGAGCAATTTATTTTCTTCGAAAAAAAAAAAAAAAAAAATCAGATTCGTTCTCTTTCTCTCGCGCGCACGCGTGTGCGCTCTTTGACGTTTTGAAAGAAACGTGTTTCTTCGCGAACACATTAACAACGCTTCTAATTGCAGTCTCGCTTAATTATCACCTATCGGTGCAACTTTGCACCTGCGGTTTAACGAACTTACGTGCCGTCTTACTTTTTCGCGGCTCAGCACCGTGTGCCGTATCGTTTGTGTGTGTGTGTGTGTTAGCTTTAATTACTCTTTGAGTGTCAAATTAACATATTGTGTTGAAAACTAAATACCCGATAGCACACACACACGCATACACACACACGTGTGCTTTTCATTGATGTTCGTCGGGAGCAAAAAAATGTACTTTCTTGCGAAAAGTTGGCGTTTCTCGTTATTAAAACCCGCGGCAAAAATATGGGACGCCACGATGAAGATTCGCATCTCGTTTTCTTTCTTCAAGCTTTCTTTCTTGTGTGTTTTATATTTCTCCTTGCGCTAAAACGCGCAAACTGGTTCGATTCGCACGAAAATGCACAAGCAATTGCGAACGATCTCGCGCGATTGAATTAATGGCAAGGAATAAAGTGGCGATAGAGCCAACGCGCGCGCGCGCGCGCGGTCGCGTTGTTTAAAAAAATTGTGTCGAGAAAGTAACCGAGAGTTTACGTTTTTTTTTTTTTGCTGGCAATCGATAATAAATTTTATACGCACCGACAACCGTTCTTGTCTATTTTCTAAATTGGTATTTAATTTGTATAATTTCGTAGTCGCGTCATATATTTCAAAAGAGCCGACGCGGTTGCAAATTGCACGGAGAAAGATCCAAAGGAGTCATCGTCGCGGAGAGACGTTCGCGTTTTTGTTTATGATGATCGATAATAAATTTTATACGCATCGGTAACCGCGTTCGCTCTGTTGCCAATTTATAATCAATTTATATCTCTTCACATTGTGTTTTAAATAAATTTAACTCGAGAACACAACAACCCGAGTTGAACGCACGTCTTTGTTTTGACCGCATCAGTTTGCGACGGGTGTTCGGATCAAACCCGTTGTATTTGTTGTTAATTTTTCATTTCTTCAATATATTCAAGTAATTTAATACATCAGCAAATATTTAAAAAATATTTTCTAAAATGATGGTATTAAATTAAAAATATTTGTTGATGTGTTAAATTAAAAATATTTTATGTATAATTGATGTGGTATTTAAATTGACAAAAAAGCGTTCAGAGTTGCGCGGCAGCTCGACAAAGCGCGAAATATTTTTCTGTCCAATTGAAAATCCGTCATTTCGACGACGTAGATTTCGATTGATTCTTCGAATCTTCGTTTAAATGCGATAGCGCGGAAGTATTTTTTGCATTCAAGTCGCGTCGTGTGACGAACCACGACGGGGACTACGATGTTACGTCGGCGCAACTTAAAAAGAACGAACCGTAATGAAGACAATTCCTCCGACGTAACCGCAAATCATACAATACGCGAAAGGAAAAGATCGACTCTCGACAAACGCACGATTGGATCACGATTTTATATTGAGTCGTGAGCAAGAGTCTCAACGAGACGAGAGATGAACATCGTTGCGCGGTAATTTTCTTTTTTTTTTTTTTTAAGTTATTGTTGCGCGCGAACTTGAAATATAACAAGGGAATTTATTATTTATACGCGTAATTTCAATTTTATGGAAAGCGTTTAGGATTTTAAATGCACACAATGCGGCGCTCTGAATCTCCGCGATGTGCTTTTCATTCCCCTCCCTTCTCCCCCCGGCCGAGAGATGACGATGCGATCTTTTCTCACGGCGCGTCGCGTCGCGTCAATTCGATTCGTTTTCGCTCGCGACTTTCTAAGACCGAACGACGAGAAGACCGCGTTTTCTTCTTGACCTCTTCGTTTTGATTCTTTCGATTTCACGACCTTGCCGGGGTAATAACCAAACAAGAGAGAGAGAGAGAGAGAGGTTGGCGGATCTTTCTTTTTCCTCCTCGGCTGACTGTGAGAAAGCGGGGCACGTACGTATTTTAATATGCATCGCGCAATTCAGAAGCGAGATAGAACATCACAAAAACGAGATATTATTTAATTATTAAAATTTGAGGAAAAGAATTCAACGGACCGCGAAATCACAAAATGATATAAAAAATTATACTTTCGTCTCGCGCGAAATATTATAAGCGCGTGATCATTTTTATTTGCGCGAACAAAAGACCGCGCGAGGCAATAATAATTTTTTACTCTCACGCCTCCGGATCGTCGTCGGAAAAAAAAAAACTACGGCGCGAATATATAAAAATACGCGACATGTGTGTATATAAAAGGTCAATGCGAGCTGTGAGACGCGAAGGATGTTGGTGCGTGAAACCTCAGTTGTTTCAAATTGAAACGAGAACATCAGATTGTTGGTTCGATCAACGAATCGAATCTTCGCTTCTTCACCGAATGCAACCGCGAGCAAAGAAAAATAAAAACTTAGAAAGAAAATTAGCGAAATAAATGCAATGTTACACGTGCAATAATCTAAATTGCGCTTTATATTGCATTTTCAAGAAAACCGCGTTTGCGCGGAATACCGCGTAATTGCATTGAAAGAAATTAGAATTTTATAAAATTTCTCAAAAGTTGTCAATCTCGTCGATGATAAAAAAAAAAAAAAAATGATTGCGCGAGTAACGCGCGTTTCGAACACGATTTGCGCAATTGGTTGAGAAGACGACAACTGACTCGCTAAATTTTCTTTCGATCTTGTAATAAAAATTGTTAAATTTCTTTTAACTTCGCAATATAAATTATTATATGTAAATAATATAAATTAAGTAATATAAATTATTATATGTGCAAGGTGTGAGCCAAGACTTTTTTTTTTTTTTTTTTTTTTTTTTCGAAAATTATCGAAAGCTGCACGAGATCGGCTTACATAGTCACTCTTCCCTGCGAGGGAAGAAAGTGTTTCTGTCCAGCTTTTGCAACGGTCGCATATTTTAGTTAATAACACACAAGACTTTCATCGACGAAAAAAAAAAAAATAAAACGCGCACGCATTTGCGTGTCGTTTTTAAGAAAACGGAGCGGGAAGGGAATTTTCGCTCGGAAATGAAACATCGGAACACGTGTGTGTTCGAAGGAGAAATGTTCCGTCTGTTCCGCTCTCGCGTTTTTCAAGAACGCGTTTTGCAATTAATTCCCGTTGTTACATATTTCCTGTAAAATTAATAATTTACATTTACGTTGCGCCTATTTGCAATCGCGTTTGCGATTGCACGCGATCGATAATGTTTTAACAGTCGCGCGATAACGTTAATATTTTTTTTTTTTACATGATGGTTGCTCGTGAAATTTAACAGATAGAAGGGGGGGGAATTAAACCACGTACGTTTCGATTCTGATTTGGATCTTCTTCGGCGACTGTACGTGTAAATTACAAAAACTTAGGATCGAAACGCCTGTAGTTTAACTTTGAACAAAAGTATCGGGCCTCCTCCTCTCTTCTATCCAATAATATTTTCAGTGTGAAAGTTTGAATCTGACAAAAGTTCGTGTTGCAAGTTGATTTTAGATGAGGCATAAAATTTCTCGATCAATCGACGAGGACGAAATAAATCTCGAAAATTGATTCTCCGAAAAAAATATCGAATTCACGTCACTTAAATTGTTGTCGCTCGAATTTGTTAATTAATTTTATGAAAAATTGACGCGCTTGTTTTCCAATCGCGTTTGTTTCAAGAAATCATTTCATTAAAATGTTTGCTGCTCTCAAAACTATTGAATAGTTGCATAGTCATACGTAGCGCAATGCAACCTTCGCGGTAAGATATTTAGTGTGTGTGTGTGTGTGTGTGTGTGTGTGTGTGTCTGTGTATTGATAGAAATGTGAATATATCGTGTTTGGTGGGCGTAATCGAGTCTACACGTCTGTGTACGACCCGACCAATATGTGCCGTTGTCGTGTACCGATGACAACGTGGTGTATCTGTTGGCTGGCGTGCTAGTTTTACTAGGTCGCAAGGCGAGCGTGCCTCCTTCACACGGCCCCGTCGACGGATCTGTGTGTACAGGAAGAGAGTAAGAGAGAACGCGCCGGGAACGCGAGAAGAAAGGATTAAATCACGTTTCCCTCATATACACACGGGCATACGTCGGCTATTTCAAAGACTTTTCTCCGCGCACGTATATAAGCCGATGCCGCGAAACTCGCGATCGCGGTCGCGGGTTTTGACCGAAGTTCTTCCGAACAAACGAGCGACGAATCGAGTCGACGCGGTTGTGCGCAAATAAAATTTATCATCGATTATAATTAAAAAAAAAAAAAAACAAAAAAAAGTCAATTAATGAATTTTACGTAATCGCCGACAGATACGTTGATTCTATTTGACAATTTGTTATTTTTATTTTGATTTGTTCGATTCCGAGACTTTTTTTTGTTTTGCCATCGCGTTCGAAAAAGAATTTTTTTTATTTACAAGTTGCACGTGGGAATATCAGAGCGTGCAATGTTTTTCAAAAATCAAAGTAGAGAAAATTACAGAGAAAGAGAGAGAGAGAGAGAGAAAGAGATTTTTCGACATTATATAAAGACACACGTGAAAACGACGGGGGTATTAAATTTGAACTTTAAAAAGAGGACACGCGATACGTTTTTTCTCGAACTATAACACGTCCCACATACGATGGAGCTATGTGTCGCGCGCGCGTTCGAAATCTGCTTCTCCATTATAAAAATTGCGGGAAGAGAGATTAATAGGCCTTTACACGCGAACAATAGCTGTCACGAAACGATAGAAAGTCGCATCTCGATGCATTTTGTGTGTATGTGTGTGTGTGTGCGCGCGCGCGCGCGCGTGCTATAGACCAGATTCTGCTTGACTTACTTCATAAACTTTAAAAGCGCGCTGTTGCAATCTATTACGCTCGCGTGCGAGCGCATATGCAAATCGTTCTTGAAATTACACGTACTCGCGCGCGGAAAATTGACAATCAGAAAGTTATACGCGCGTTATGTTCTTCTTTCGGAAGAGAAATATTTTAATTTGAAATAATTCAAGCCTCCAATCGCCGACACGCGCGAAATATTTTCCAAGAGTGTGAACATTAAAAATATTAAAAATATTCATCACAACACACAAATTTTAATTTCGAAAAAAACCACAGTCCCGTAAAACCCAAGATGTAAATTTTTCGAAGTGCGAACCGACGTGGTTTTTTTTTTCGAATTAATTCGAAAATTAATTAATAATTAAAAGAAAATTAATTAATTCGAATTAATTCGCGCAATTTATTTGCAAAAACGTATGAATTACTGTACTATAATTTGCATTAAAAAAAAATATTTCGCACGCGCTCTCGAAGATCTTGTTTTATTTCTTTCTTAATTGGAAAGAAAAAAAATTCAGATCCTTGTTTCCGATTATTTTTATCGGGGTTTTTTTTTCGCGCTTTTCTCTCGCAGCATATAGGAATCGTTCGCGATGTTTATTCTCCGAACAATCTCGCGGAATCTTGTTTTTTTTGCGATCGCGCAGAAACATTTATCTCAACACAAACGCAAGAGATATTATCGCGCGAATCTCATTAATTACGTAAGAAACACATATCGTCAACTCCCGCGCGCGATTGGCTTCTCTCCGCACGTTTCCTAGCATAGATAAAACAAGGTAAACGTTCCAACGGACCGGACCTGTCCCACTGACCGGTCGTTTATCGCTGAAGTAAATTTGTCAGATATGCGAAAAATTAATCGCAGCGTTTCTCTCAACGTTTGTGAGCATGATTGTTGACAGTCGTCAGTTTTTTTTCTGACTTTACACGTGGAAATATTTTGTCAGAAAATCATTTGATCTTTCACGAATGTTCAACGAAGGACGTACCGTGTACTTTGGCTTAAACGGTCGTTGGAAAAGTCGTTGCTTAAACAAACTTTTTGTTTCAATTTCAAAGGGATTTCGTCGCCGCTCCGGAGAGTCTCCGTCCGATCTCCGGGCCGTTCTCTGGCTGTTGGCGACGTGCCGGGAAAAAACCTTTCTTTGCGAGCTAAAAGCTAAAAACTACAACCGGAAGTATTTATGTAGAATGAACCATTCCGCAGCAGAATGCCGGGAGAAGAACACAAGAGCCCGCGTTGCGCAATTTCCCGTGTACTTCTCTCCGTCCGTGGAGAAACGTTTAGAAATTGTACGTGTGTGAATTTGTAAACCGAGCGGGCAAGAGTTCGAATTTTGCGTGTACGTACATGATGCGCGTGCGTGCGTGCGTGTGCAAATACGACTTGCTCTCTCGCGAGTTGAGTGAAAGATAACGCGAAATTATAAGATCTTAAGAAAAGGCTCGAAGTTTTAACAAAATGAAGACACAGACCAGAGCCGAACAGAGCAAGATATATTCAATGACAATTTTGTTTATTGACGGAAGGACTAAGTAATTTCAACGTTGAGTTGACATTGTTTTAAAAAATATTCTAACATGTTGTTAGAATATTTTTTTATAATTTTTAATATTATTTAAAAATAACAGACATTGTCGAACAATTGTGTCTCTTAGAATTGTTTGACACTGTTTTTTCATTTTAAAACAATGTCAACTCAACGTGGAAATTATTTAGTCCTTCCGTTATTAAAAAATATTCTAACATGTTGTTAGAATATTTTTTTATAATTTTTAATATTATTAAAATATATTCTAACTAAATGTTTTTATTATTTAAATATTATTTAAAAATATTCTAACATGTTAGAATATTTTTGAATAATTTTTAATATTATTTAAAAATAACAGACATTGTCAAAGAGACAATTGTGTCTCTTAGAATTGTTTGAGACAACGTCTCTTAGAATTGTTTGACACTGTTTTTTTATTTTAAAACAATGTCAACTCAACGTTGAAATTATTTAGTCCTTCCGTTATTAAAAAATATTCTAACAACATGTTTTTATTTTTTAAATATTATTTACAAATATTCTAATGTTCACATGTTGTGTTAGAATATTTTTGAATAATTTTTAATATTATTTAAAAATAACAGACGTTTAGCAGCAACGTGGTCGCGAGTTTTACGAGATCGTTTGACGATGCCGTTTTGAAAAATTTGCCGGATTATTGGGCGACGAAATGGAAGAAAAAGAAGAAGAAGAAGAAAAAACAAACGCGCCTCGGTCGATTGCCAGATTTAATAAACGGTGTCCGTTTCTTTCTCTGTTGCAGTTGCACGGTCGTGTTGTTCAATCCGCGAAGAAATAGCCAGGCGCACGTGTTGAACGGGTGTCGCAAGACCGTGACTTCCCTTGCGCTCGCCGGGGATGGCAAGCTTCTGGCCACGGGCGAATGCGGTCACATGCCGAACGTTCGTGTCTGGGATATCTCCGATCCGCACAATGCGGTGCAGATCGCGGAATTTTCCGGACACAAGTACGGCATCAACTGCGTGGTGAGTATCTTTGGTTTAAGATGAGGAACAAAAGACTTTTTCTTTCTCCGCCGCCGATATACATTCCGGTTGCAACGCGATTGATGTGATTGTGGGGGTTTTTTTTTTACAACGCAAGGAAAAAAAGGGTAATCATCGTGTGTCCAGGCGTAAGAGCAAATCGCGCGCGTCTATTTTCAGCTCGTTATCGATAATATCGTGTAAACCAAAGAAATCGCGGAGATATATATATGGTCGACTGTTCAGTTCCTTTCCCAGGTAACGTCTCTCTAACGCTTGTTCGTCGTCAAACGGGAACGAGGTACATTTAAGGTCAAGATTTCAAGAACCACTCGCGACGGTTTGCTTGAGCAACCGACGGTCTCAGCGAGACGTGCGGATTGCAGGGCCTTTTCGTTGCAGACCAAAATCGGTTTTAGAGAAAATCACATTTCTCTGTTTTTCTCTCGTCTGTCGGTCCTTTTTTTTTTTTTTTTTTGCTGCCTTGCGAAACTTCTCCCCGTTGTGAAATTTGAATCACCGCTGCTCTCTCTCCGCTGAGGTTTGCTGAGTAATAATTGAGTAATGAAGAGATTTTTTTTGTTTGTTTGTTTGTACACCGACAAAACAAAGTTTTGCTATCACACATGGCCGAAGCGAGAAAAATTTGCTGAATATTTTTTGTTTCGTCGACAAAACGAGAACAATTCAATAGGCAAGTGTTTGTTTTTTCGACCACGAGGTAACTTTTTTTTTTCCCCCCCGTTGCAAGT
Organism: Pseudomyrmex gracilis; assembly: GCF_002006095.1. Classification (NCBI taxonomy): domain Eukaryota; kingdom Metazoa; phylum Arthropoda; class Insecta; order Hymenoptera; family Formicidae; genus Pseudomyrmex; species Pseudomyrmex gracilis. The sequence goes on along the minus strand of NW_018020903.1, from coordinate 118,475 downwards.
ACGAGGGGGCGATTGATAAGTACCCGAAAAGACGCTGAGCTCTCTCGATCGAGTGGTTGCTGTCAGCGATTTTTGACAACTCACACACTTCAGTTCGCAATGGACGAAATTTACGAGGAGGTGGCCTCGGGAATTGCTGCCTCATCCGCTTTGTTCGATCCGCTCGTGCGATTTTCATTTATTTCCGAATCTGAAAAAAAAAAAATGACTCGGTGAGAAATTTTCGATAACGAGCCGACGTTTGTCATCTTCAAGGAATGTTGAAACTTCGTCAACAACATCAGCGATGCGTCGTCTGTTTGTCCATCGTCGTGGTTTCGGTTACTTATCAATCGTCCCACGTACACACGCTGTCCCACGGATTCGATTCCTTACATTCGATTTGCGCTGTGCATGCACGTCGCGGTTGCGAAGCGTCGCGCGGCATCTACCCTCTTCTTCTTCTTCTTCTCGAGCAGCATACGAAATTACCTACCTAGTGAATACGCAACGGTACTCTCTTCTCCGTTGTCTCGCACGGTGTTGTGTTTCGTGCAAACGAAAGAGAGATCCAAGAGACGCGTAATTTTCTTTCTGCCCGCGACGAAAAATTTTTAAAGAAGATTCTCTTTGCCGGACTTTTTGTCAAGTCTCGACCGGAACAAATTCGGTTCCACGAACCGCGAACAACCACTGGTCGGACATTTTGTCAAAAAAATAATTGCAACAAAGTATTTGCGTGAAAAATTAGAAAAAAATTTTGAAGACACGTTTGAAAAAACAAGACACAATTGTTATAATATTTACAAATCATTGTTTCTTTAATAAATGTCCGATTGTTTATATATTTATATATTTTATATATTTTATATATTTTATATATTTTATATATTTTATATATTTATATATTTATATATTTTATAAGTTTATTAAAATTAAAATTGTCCAAAGAGAAACACCAAAGAGAGAGATTTTTCGGACTTGTTGCGGTTGTTAAAAACTTACACACAATAGATTTCGAAATACTTTATTTCCCTCGGTCTGTACAAGTGCGAACTGCGAAATAAAATACAAATTAAATACAAACAAACGTAGAAACGGAAATAAAGAAACACGCGCGCACCGAAAAAAAAACTCGATCGAGAGCGAAAGCCGGAAGTATTATTTTTTAAATCAAAAAATTTAACACGAGTTAAAAAATGTTCACAGAAAAATTTTTCGTTTGTTTCGCTCTGATCGCAGGCGTTTTCGCCGAGCAACAAGTACGTCGTGTCGGTCGGCTCGCAGCACGACATGATCGTAAACGTCTGGGACTGGAGGAACAACGTTAAGGTGGCGTCCAACAAAGTATCGAGCAAGGTGAAGGCTGTCTGCTTCGCGGAAAATGGCAATTATTTCGTTACCGTGGGTAACAGGCACGTGAAATTTTGGTATCTGGAGTATTCGCGCAGCGCCAAGGTAATTGTCCGATCCCCCATCATCAAATGGGTCTCGCGTATAGATTTTTTTTATTTCCTCGCGATGCGATGCGATGCGATTATTTGATGTGCCAGTGTCTTAACCAGTGCCTTTGCGCTGCGATATTTGCGTTGTTGTCGCAGTACAAGGAACCGGTGCCTTTGATGGGCCGATCTGCTATATTGGGAGAGCAGAGGAACAACGATTTCGTTGACGTGGCCTGTGGCAGGGGCGAAATGGCGGATTCCACGTACGCGATCACCAAAACGGGTCTGTTGTGCGAATTCAACAACAGGAGACTTCTGGACAAATGGGTCGAGCTCCGAGTAAGTTTTTTTTTTTCCTCGGGGATGAAAAGTTAAATCTCCCGCATTCGGATTTTTTTATCAGCTCGGAGCTTTGAGAGAAGAAACTCTTTCTCTCTCTGTTCTAGACAAGCAGCGCCAATTGCATGGCGGTTGGGGACAAGTACATCTTTATAGGATGCGCCGAAGGAATTGTCAGGTGTTTCAGTCCCAGTACGCTCCAATTTGTCACCACACTACCGAGGACGCATTATCTGGGAGTCGATGTGGCGCAGGGATTGTCCATCAGGTTGTAACATTTGTTTCATTTGTCAGTAAATAAACAAGTTGCGCGAAATATAACTCGGCGAGTTCATTTTTGTTGTTGTTGGCGCGCACAGTCACATGTCCCAGCATCCGCCCAACGCGAGGTATCCGGACGCGATTGCGCTGGCGTTCGACGAGCGAAACAACAAGCTGACGTGCGTCTACAACGATCACAGCATTTACGTGTGGGACGTGAGGGATATCAGGCGGGTTGGCAAGTCGCACTCGTTTCTATATCATTCGGCCTGCATCTGGGGCGTCGAGATGTATCCGACCGGTCCGGATTCCGTCGGCTCTATGCCGCCCGGAAGTTTCATCACCTGTTCCAGCGACGACACGATTAGAGTTTGGAACTTGGAGAGGGACATCTCGCCGAACGATACCTTGTACAAACGGAACATCTACAGCAATGTTAGTTATGTTAGGTTTTTTTTTCATTCTCTACAGTACGCGCGTAGAAAGAATCCGACGGTATGATGGTAAATAATTCTTTTCTCTCGTCAAACAGGAATTGCTCAAAGTGTTGTACGTGGATCAAGAGCTGACGTATTTGAAAGACCTGGATTTGGCCGCAGCGGGATCAACCGAGAAGAGTGACGCGTCTTATGACGGTCGTAACGGCGTGAGGTCGATAAGAGTCTCTCCTGACGGCAGGCATCTTGCTTCCGGTGACAGGTCAATGTCAAAAATGTGTACAAAAATAATATCACAGTTTACTGTGCGCGGGGTCGTTTAATTTTATTAACAACAAATTTAAATTAAATTTCAATTAAATTAAAAAAAAATTCTATTAAATATATTAATATTTTCTTTTTTTTTTAATTAAAAACTTAAATGTTACATAATTAAATTTGACTAAGGATGATTTTAGACTTTAATTAAAATCGATTGAAAAATATTTTGCAATATAAAATATTTGTACAAAGGATTTATAAATATTTATAAATTTTAAACGAAATAATTCAATAGATATACGCGCGCGCGACTAGATAAGGACGGAAAAATATTATTCTCTCTCGTTATAGATCCGGCAACATCAGAATTCACGACGTTTCTTCGCTGGAGGAATTGTGTCTGATAGAGGCGCACGACGCCGAAGTGTTGTGTCTTGAATATTCGAGGTTCTCGCGATACTCGATGGACGCCACCAGATTGTTGGCGAGCGCGTCGCGCGATCGATTGATTCACGTTTTCAGCGTCGATCAGGGATACAATTTTCTTCAGACGCTCGACGATCACAGTTCTTCCATCACGGCTGTTAGATTTTTCAATCAGTCGAATCAGAGCAATCAAATACAAATGGTATCTTGCGGCGCCGACAAGAGTATTATTTTTAGACAGTTGCAATCGGTGAGCGAACAATTTCGCGCGATATTATAAATTTTAATTTTTTAATCAAATACGCGCCACAAAGATTCGTGCGATCTTCTCTCCTCTTGATTCTCTTCGTTTTTTTAGACGCCAGGTGGAATGCCACAGTTCGCCAGAGGCCACAACGCTCAGGGAAAGACCACGTTGTACGACATGGAAGTCGATTCCGGACAAAAGCACGTGTTGACTGCCTGTCAGGATAGGAATATTAGGGTTTACAATGTTACTACCGGCAAGCACAGCAAAACCTTCAAAGGTTCTGTTAGCGACGACGGCTCGTTGATCAAAGTCGTTCTCGGTAAGACGCGCAGCCAATTTCGTCTGTGTTTGAGCGCGCTTTTAATTAACAAATTAGAAAATATTTCAACAATTTATCTAAAAAATAAAATAAAATAAATTTGCAGAACATTCAACGTAATATCCGGTTCAACAAATATCGCATTTGTTTTTAGATGCCTCCGGTATTTATGTAGCTACCTCATGTACAGACAAAACGCTATGCGTGTACGATTATTATAGCGGTGAGTGTATGGCCACTATGGTCGGTCACTCGGAACTGGTGACGGGTTTGCGTTTCAGTCCTGATTGTCGTCACCTTGTGTCCGCGAGCGGCGACGGCTGTGTGTTCGTATGGCGCGTTCCGCACGACATGGTCGTAACTATGCAGGCTCGTCTCGCTCAACAAGCTATGCGCGCCGGCAAGTGAGTACAGTAGTAGTTTTTCTCTCTGTCTCGTTTGGATACTTTTTTTTTTTTTTTGTTTTATTTCGTTTGTGTTCTCTCTACACACATCGTTGCGCAATCGTATATAGAAAACCACCGCAAGTTAACGGAGGCGGGATCGACGTGCAACTTGACAACGGAACTTACGGATCACCTCCGCCCAACTTTCTCGATCCGAACGCGAATCCGCAGAGCATCGGAGTGGATTACAGATTCAGCGTAGGCCAATTGCCGCAGTGGGCGAAGAAACAGATAAATACCGCGAGCGCTGATGAAAGCGCGATTGGCGGATCGAACGTCAGATCTCTCAACGTCGATCTGCCCAAGGGCAGGTGGGCGCAGAGGGTTCAACAGGGCGACGGTATCACCGTCAAGTCTGTCTACGACAGCGACGAGGTCATACCGTTTCCCTCGTCGCGTAACGCCGTCGATTCGGATGGCGGCGGCGGTGGCGGGGGCGGTGGTGGNGACGGCGACGGTAGCGGCGGCGGCGGTGGCGGCGGAGGTGGCGGCGGTTCGAAGGACAGCTCCATCGACAGCGGCATGGAGACGAAATGCAGCAGCGATTATCGTCGAGAAATAATAGTCGGTTGTAAAACGGTTGGTATATTTTCGCTTGAAAAATCGTCTGACGACGACATTGACTTTTTAACCAATCGCGCGATTTCAGGAAGAAGAGGAGAACGTGTTTCAACCTTGCCGGGAGAGTTACCGGGAGATAGAAAACGAAACCAAGCAGGTACTGCCAATAAAACCCGCGAATGTTCGTTTTGTGATCGCAATTGTGCGCATGCGCGTTTTCTCAAATTTTCTCACTCACCATCGGATTACGTTTGCTTCGCTTTCACTTTGTGTGTTTAATCTTTTCGTTTTTTTTTTTTTTTTTAATTTGCGTTTAATCTCCGAATTTGCCATTTGTTTGATTTTTGCTGATCGTACGTTTTTTTATTTTATTTCGCCCGCTCGCTCGTAGGTGATTGACGGTAAGGTGACGATCAGAAGTGGTAATATCACGGAACTGATACGTCACTCGAGGAGTCGTCACCACACCGACGATAGCAGTCTTGGCAGCTTTAAATTCGAGGTATATCCCCCCTTCCCCCAACCAACCAATCAATCAATCATAAGATATTTTCAGGGAGACAGAGGATAAGTTTTTTCTGTTTTTTTGTTTTCATTGATTTTGCGAAGTCGCTTGTCGAAGTAACAAAATCCATCATCGCATTGTGTGTAATATTCCGTTTACAATAATTTTTTCAATTTAATTTTTATTCCATCCCTTTTAACGTGTTCGAGCATTCGCTCTTTCTCTCTGCTGATTTTACTTACTGATCGTCAATCAATTTTTTGTTTTATGTTGCGTCTCAAATAAAACCACTACTACTTGTGTCAAATTTACGTGAAAAAAAAATTGTGCGCGTTCGTGTTTAGGATCACGAAAGCACCGAGCACGACGGGGACGTTGAGGATTATTCCGAGGGGGAAAACGGAACGACCGGTTCGGAGAAGTCGAATCACAGATTGATGTACTATCCTCCGCCGGAGGATACCGTGTCGAGTCAGTTCACTGTCAACGCGATGGACGTGGAGGAACTTCGAAGGTTCGTTTTCAAAAAATTCCACGAGTCCGTTTTTTTTTTTTTTCGTAATTTAGTTTCTGGAAACAATCGAAGATGTATTAAAAAAAAAAAAAAAAAAAAACACGCAGATCGCAAAAGCGACAGAAGAGATTGAAGAACGCGGAAAACGGTCGGACGAGCGAGTTGGTCGCGTCCGGTAGTCAGGACGAGTCCGACTCGGAAGGCGGAGCGTCGACTCCCAGCGCCGAGAGAAATCTGCTGTCCATATTGTCCGAGGCAAGTTCGGAGGGTTTCGATCAGCTCGCCAAGCAGAGTCACAGGGAAAAGTACTTGAAAAACGCGTTCGAGTCGCTCAGCGGAGCGGAAGAGCCTCCGAATCGTGTGAAAGCGACGAGCATCAGCTCCCAGTTTCACGGAAGGTAAAATTTGAATTTTTGATCCCGTGTGTGTGTTTTTTCCCGTAACGTCGGGAAAAAATTTATTGCAAAAAAAATATTGCAGACTTAACGGCGGCGAGGGTGGCAACACCGGTGGTGGCAAAATGCGAAACGCAGCGGTGGTCAATGCGACGAAACACGCGAGAGGCGATGCCGACGTCGTGAAGAAACGGGAGGAGCTTCAGAGGAGAATAGAAGAAACTCGAAGAAAATTGCAAAGCGTAAGTTTGAAATTTCTGGTCGCGACAAAAAGAAAAACCAAAAAAAAAAAATTGGAGAAAAAAAGGTTTAAAAAAAAAAAATAAAATTGTTAAATAAAATTTTATCTGCGCGCGCAGGTCGGTTACAGATCGTCACTGAAGTCGAGCCAGAGCATATCCGACTTGAGCAGCCACATACCGGAAAAGCATCATCGCTCGAACAGACTTAGCACAGGTAACAAATCCGGCCAGCAAAAATGGTCGTCAAAACCGACTTCTAACAATCCCTGTAACAAACCACCCATGCTAAATCCAAAGCCCGCGTTAAAACCCCAATCGCTCATTAACAAGGTCCAAGGTGTGGGTTCAAATGCATTGCCTAAGTTAGAGATAACGAACGAAAATCGCTTGTCAAAGAGTCAGATTGCAATGCCGTGCTGCAATGAGAAATCGAAACCGACGCTCAGCCGTCCGTTAACGTTGACGTTGAAAAAAACTGAAAAGTATAAGCTGTCCTTGAACAAGGCCAATCAGTCGTTGCCCGAATCTCCGGTTTGCGAGGAATTGAAGTTTCTCAAGGAGCAGTGCAAGAAAAACGTGAGCCGATTCGCGAGATTCGCTCAGAAGCGAAGATCGTGCAGTTATTTCATCGGTCTGGACGACAACGAGGAGGACATGGAGAACATAGCGAAGTCGTTCGACAGTTTGCCCGCGATGAACGAGCGCAATATGGACAATTTCAAGGAGATCGTTCTGGACGACGCCGATGAGGGAAACGGCAACTTCAGCGACGACTCGTTGGAGGGAGATTTCAAGAATCCACCACGACGTTGCGTGAGCGATTATCAGATCAACATTCACATGGACGATCACAGAAACTACATTACCAATTATCAGAACTTTCAGAGAACGGTTTTGAGCGGTTCGCAGGAGAGCGTGCTCTCGGACGTATCCGTCGAATCGTTTTCCAAAGGAAGCGCCGAGATTTTGGATTACAATCATTACGATCACGATCGACACTCGAGCGCGAGTTTCTTTCTCTCGCGACGTAAGATGCAAGCGGGCCGAAGTCAGGAGAGCATTCTAACCGACGAGTCGGATTATCAGGTGTTTCCGTTGCGCGAGAACGTCGATCATCGGAGCACGGAGAGCGTGCTGACCGACGATTCCGATTCGCTCGTGAAATCCGCGCCTCTCGAAATGTTGTTCGATTCGCACTACAAACGGAAGAGACAGAATTCGGAAACCTACAGCGGAAATCCGAACAACAACGTCGCGGAAATCGCAACGGACGCGGCGCAGCAGCAGCAGAACTCGGCCGACGAGACCAACTCCTTGCGCAGATCGGTGTTTAGATCGAAATCGTTGCAGGACACGAGAATCAGTCGCGCGAAGAACGACAATTTGAATTTCGCGGAAGACAACGCCGAAGGCGAGACGACGCCGAAGACCCGAGTGTTCTGCGAATTCAACTTCGACAACGAACGACGTTTGCGTGAGAATTCGGACGCGACAAGTTCGGGAATTGTTAACAAGTCGGCGGAAACGCAGATCTCGCGAAGCAACAGTTTGAAGGTGCAAACGATCAAACCGGAATCGATGATGATTCTGAACGACTTTGTGGCTCACAAACCGCCGAAACCAATGAGAAATTCGTCGCGCACCCAGAGCATGCGCAACAGAGCCAGACCGAGTTGGAACTACGTCGACTCGGCTCCGCTTAGAAGCGATTCCGAGATCTACGCCGCGTCCTCGGCGAGTCTGACGGAATATCCTCGCGCGACTCGCGTCGACTCGAAACCCAAACTGGACTCGATCAATTCGGAGGTGATGGAACACTTTTTGCAATCCGCGAACTACGCCCGCGAACAATCCGACAACGATCAGGACAACGGCAAGGACAAATTCTACAGTTTGCAGACGACTCATCGCGCGAGTAAGAATCTTCAAGACGATCTGACGTACGACAGAAGTCAGTCTTCCCTCGTGGCGAACAATCACTACTTGACCGTCTCTTCGACGACCGAGGGACGAAGAGCGTCGTCCGATAACGAGCAGATTCGCTGCTTCGAGAACGAAATCCCGACGAAGGACGTAGGAGGCGAAGCTTACGACTCGTTGGAACCGAGCGGAGCAACGGCGGTAGCGGCGACCTCCGACACGAGTCTGCAATCGACCAACGAGCGAATCGACAATCTGGACGCTAGCGTCGACGTCAGAATAACTCGCGCCATCGAGGGTACCGTCAAGTTGCTCTCGAAGGAGTTCGAGAATCTGGTGCGACAGAAGCAGTACTTCATGAAGGAGAAGTGTCTGCGACTTACGCAGGAGACGAGCGAGAACTTCGCCAAGTTGGAGGCCGAGCGCGACAATAGATTTTGCGCGATCAGACGCGACATACGACTGCATTCGTGCGGCGAGGACAGCGACTGCGCCGACGTGTCGGCGATGGACAGATCGCTTATGGAAAGCGGCTCGTCCACGTCCGCCTCGAGCTGCACCAACTCGCCCAAGAGAATGTGGCCGCCCGCGTCGCGGTGCCAGAGCCAGATGAAGTGGACGAAAACGTTGCCGACGATCAATCAAGCGATTCTTCCGACCAAGCATTCTTACGCAGGTATTGCGAGCGAGAGTATTGAGAGGGAAATGCTTGTGCCCGCACTCATATGTGTTTATTAGTGCAAATTGATGAATTCAAAAAAGACAGTCCTGAAAAAGACTGAAGACTTTTTTGTCGCGCGCACGTTCAGACTTTGTATAGAAGAAAAAAATAGCTTCCGTAATGTCATCTCTGTGTGAATTTTTTTGTCATGCGATGTGTATTATACAGAATAGAGTTTTTAGAGACACACAGGAGCCAAAAAGACATTCCCACGGCTGATCACACGTCTCTTCGTATCTCATTGGCTTTAGCAAGAGCAGATTCAATTTTTATTTCAAGGCAGCAGCAATTTACTTTTCAGTTTGAATGCGATTTTTGTTACTTTTTTTTTTTCTTCATCGTAAAGACATGGCTTTGTATAAATATATCTTCATGTCTCGTTCTTATTTCGCACGGATTACATGCGCATGTTTGTAACTCGATCTCTTCTCCTCCCCTCTCTTTACATTTTCTTGTCAATTTTATTTATTACATGTAAAAAAAAAAAAAATGCTTGGTAAGGTAAACGTCCTCGTGCCCGGATCGCTCCGTATAGAAATTTATTGCTAGTGTAAATGGCAAAATAATATTTTATTATTTTTTTATTTATTGAACTTAATCCGCGCGCGCCTTTCGGCTTTGGATGGCTTCCGGTTGTTTTTACAGTTTTGACATTTTTGACACAATGTAACTTAACATTTTTGACACAATATAACTAAAACTGGCAAAATAATATTTGTTTATAATAAAAACACCGTTCAGCGATAATTTTAATATTTAAAAAAAAAATCTACTGTGGCAGTAATAAATTTCTTAAGAGAGGCTGGCCAGACATTTAGTGAAGAAATATTTATAGTTATAGGATAATTAAATATTTATATCATACATTATATAAAATATTTGAAACTTAATAATTAAAAGTAATTAAAATTATATTTCAAAAATATTTAAACCACCAAGAATTGTTATATTTACATTTAGTAATTATTTCTTCGTTAAATGCCCGGTTCAGAGTTCGATCATTCGGGCATTTATCTTACAAACAGCAAATGGCAGTAAGAAAATGAGTGCGAGAACAAAAAAAATAACACACGCTTCGAATTTGATCTCGCATAAAAAAAAAAGTGTATATATTTTGCCAAGATATACGTTATCTTTATATATATATATATATATCGAAGCGGAAGAGAACAAATTAAAATGACAGTTGACTGATTGGTTGTTTCGAATGAGAAAAAAAAAAACCAAAAATTGCATTCGGTAAAATTATATAAATTAAAGTAGTACAAATTAGTGCATGCGTGTGCGCGTTGTCAACAGTTGGCTGTAGTGGGGGGCGAGTCTCGTCAAAAGTTGTTGACAGCGAGGAAGAAGAGGGTGGTATGAGACGCGCCTGTTCCCTGAGTGATCTATCGGTCAGCCCTCCAAATAGATTACTGCATGGTCCCGTACAAGGTATTCGTTTTTTTTTTTTTTTACGTCATTTTATCTCCGTACGAAATTAACGTCAATTCTCTCCGATATATATCTCTCATTACGCAATATAGCACACACACACACACGTAGCGTTTCTCTTTCATTTTCAACTTTGATTCGCTTTCCATTTTTTTTGCTCGACTTGTTGCGTTTTTAATAAATCAAATTTAGTGTTTTCTCCCTTTGAAGCACAATTGTTCCAAAGTGCAATCTAACTTTTATATTTCTAGAAATCTATTATTTAGAAAACGCGTTAAAAGATGATTTTGCGCGCAACAGATCGGTAGAAAAAAGATGTCGGTTCTTGTGTTTTTTTTAATTGGCGACGAACAGTTTCAGGAAAATTAGGGAACAAGAATATAGGCGTAGCGTCGAGAACGGGATCGGGAGGCGCCAATCTAAACAGCCAGTCGAGACACGGTTCGGGAAAAAGTCACTCGACCCACATAATAAGAAGTAGCAGCGTTGGCATCTTGAATCAGGTAATCACGACGTGTGTGTTCGCCGCGCGCGCGCAACAAGAAACGACAATTAGAGATTAGCGCCAAAAAATTTTGTTCGTTTAATTTTGTTTTTTTATTCGTTCAGAGCGACTCGGAATCGGATGTCGGTGTAACGGGAGGAAGTGGCGGTGGCAGAGCGTGGAGCAGCAATCAGTCCGGCAACAACCGAATGAGCGGTTTGCTCAGGCCAACAATCAGTTCGCAGAACAAGATCAATCATCAAAACAAATCGAGCTCTTCCGGCAGCAACGTTTCGTCGGTTTTGAGAAGACGAGGCATGCAAGGAGCTTTCTCAACAGGTTATCCAAATTTAATTGTTTTTTAATCGCTCGCTCTAGCCCCCCAAGGTGTGAGTGAATGTGAGGGATTTTGAAATAATCTCATTTCTCTTCGAGACGACAGAGGCGGTAGAGTGCGAACGAATATTTTTTTTGTCAATATTTGTGCGTGAAATTTTTAGGAGACCTCGCGTTTGTTGACAAGTTCTCTGTATCATCTTCTCTATCGTCTCAACGAACATCTTGTTTCTAAAAATCATTTTCTATCCACGTTACGTTCGTTCAAAATCAAACGTTTGTGTTTGTACAGTCAATCTAAGTCAAGTAGGAAATCAAGAAGACTCGAGTTCAGAGGACACGTCCTCGAACGGGAACGGGGGAAAACCCGCGCTGCCACCTAGGCCTAGAAGCATCAGCATCGACTACTCTTCCGCTAGGTAAAAAAAAAAAAAACCTTATCTTAACTTGATCTGATTCGGTTTTCTCAGCCGATTAGATTGCGCGAAAACTTGAAACAGGGTTGTTGTTGGGTCGCGAATTAAAAAAAAAAAACCAATTTACCGATTTTTCGATCAACAGTTTGAGTTTACCCGGCACATCCGTGATGAGAAAATCCGGCTCGACGAATGTAATAACAAACGGTCGAAGCGGTGGCAACGGACAGAACGCGAGTAGAATGTCCGCGGCGATCAAGAATCAATTGGATCCAAGCCCGCACGAACTTCCGGTCAAAGATACGGACCGTGCAATCGACGTAGCTAGTGCCGAACGTGAGTATGTTATATTAGGAAAAATTCACACATTCAGAGCGATTTTAAATATATAAAAATCATCACACGATCAATCCATCTTCTTCTCATCGTTCGTTCAAACAAAAACAAAAAAACAAAAAAAAACGTGTAAGCATGCGAGATTGCTGATTGCATCTTCCCAGAAAATGTCCAGAACAAAAAAAAATCATTGTCAGTTTGTTTGAAAACAATGCGCATAATGCTGCAAATTCTTGTTTGATTGTATTTTTTTTTTTTTTTGACACTTTGTTCTCGATTGAAAAATTTTTTGTGTGTGCGTGCGTGCGTGTGTGTGTGTGTACCACCACATCTAATAACCACATCAATTTCGTTCTTGCAGTAGACGCGGATAAGACATTAGGTAATCTAGAGACACTTGTTGAGAATGCTGTGTGCCCGTGAATATGTATAAATATCGATAAAATTCAAAATTTGTAAGTGATCATGCTAAACACAACCTCGTTCATACGAGATTTAATATGAAAAGCCCAGAGCCGTAGCTGTACATACAAAATGCCTACATGTTGTGCGATTGAAATTCGATCGCGGATTGTATATCGGCGGCGATCTCCGACTATTCTTTTTGTTTAATATTTTTTGTTTATTTTTTGTTTTTTACTTCAACATCGTTCTGAGACACATGTACATAGCTTGTTTTTACTTGGTTAATTATTGTATTTCTTGTACATATTTATTACGCGCGCACACACACATAAAGAAGCAACGGATATGTGTGTGTGTGTGTGTGTGTAAGATCGCACAAGCGGATCTGAAAATTCACGAAGTTTAGTTTAGTTTTTTTTTTTTTTTTTTTTCTTGAAATCATCGTGTATTAGAACACACGAAAGAGATTCATCCTTCGCATAGAAGATTTTTTACGTAAAACTTCGATAGCTTTATATACCAGTCATGATAGCATGATCTCATTACGGATTTTAGAAAACCAGAGTTTTTTTGAAACCTGCACGCTGCACGAGATAAACAAATTCATTCCTGCGATATATCCCCCATCAGTTTACAATTCGCTTTGTGATTTCCGCGTTTTTTTATTCAACGGCGAGACACGTTCATCTCAAGCGTTTTGACGCGTGACAATATTTTTGTAGTGTCCACGCAACTGTGCAATACAATAGCGGACGAGCTCACGCGGACCGCGGACAATGTTGTGCAACTTTACAAACGTTTGACGATAGACACCGAGAGCGGCGATCCTTCAAAAGGAGCGATCGACAGAGACACGATGCTACGGGGATTGGAATCGTCCGTGAACGAGACCATGCGCACACTGCGACTGGTCGTTACCGGAGGAGGTGGTGGTCAGGAAACTCGCAACGACGGCGGTGGTGGCAACGAGAGCGTCGCAACCAACGAGGCGACGGCCAAGTTTCAGGAGTTGCTCGCGGGTCAGGATCAGAGCAAAGTGGTAAACATGATGCAACAATACTCGGAGCTGTTGCTTAACATGATGCAACAGAGGATGGGAGGTACCCAGACGGCAACGGGTCACGCACAAAATCCGTCCACCTGAGAATTGATGTGGGGAGGAAATACGACGAGACGCTCGCAATCGACGCGCAAGCGCGTCCAAACGGGATTGCGGGAGGAACGCGCGTTCCCGCGACGGTCAATTTCTCTTCTCCGATCATCCCTCGACAGTTTTCTGTCTCTCTCTTAAAAAGAATTTGAGAATGTGTGTGAATTTTAATATAAATTCAAATTAAACAAGTCTATCCTCGTTAAAAAAAAAAAAAAAAAAAAAAACAAACAAAAAAAACCAATCAGTATGCACATATCGTAGCTCTGTGCGTTCGTTCTCTTTCGTCAGCGAGGGTAGAGAGATTGTTATTCGTTTTTGAGCAATTCATATTTCCCCCATTCGCACGATATATAAGATAAATTAAAACAAACGAGATTCCAACTTTTCCAACATATAATAAAATCCCATCTGCGAAACAAATGTTCACTTTGGAAGAGCAAACGTTTGAGGAAATCGCGAGACAGATTTTGTTATCGGGTGTGAACACGCACACACACAACATATACAAACCCACACTGTGAAAGCAACACCGTGGATCAACAGAAAACACGTAAAAAAAAAAAAAGAAAAAAAACATCCCGATTGCGACATAATTATTCATTTATTACCTTGAGGCCATACGCCATGAAAATGCCAATTAACTAAAGACTAGTGGAGTAGTTTTCAAACAAATATATATATATATATATATATATATATATATATATAT